>NC_056749.1:121265191-121472691 GCF_019279795.1 Protopterus annectens
AGGGAACATAAGAGGTCAAGGGTTCTATTCCAGACTTTTCCTGGTACCCAGAAAAGAGTGCACATGGCGCCCAATGCTCAATCTTTCCACTCTAAACACCTTCCTGGCGGTACCAAAATTCAAAATGCTCACCCTTCAGCAGCTTCTTCCTATGCTGGCCATACTTCCCTTTGGTTTATCCACTGCTCCCATAGTATTCACATAATGTTTGGCTCCAGCCATTGCTTATTGCAGACAGAGAAGAATTCAAATTTACCCATACTTGGATGATTGCCTGATTCAGGCTGATAGTCAGGAACAGCTGCTGCAGCACCTGACATTTGTAAAGAACCTTCTAACCTCTCTGGGGTACACTATCAATGAAAAGAAATCAAAACTAGTCCCCAGTCAAAAGATTGTATTCCTGGGAGCAAGCTTGGACACAGTATCCTAGATGGCATTCCTTACTCCAGAAAAAAAAACAAGCCTATCTGACAGGCTACTTCGCTCAAATGACCACCAGAACCCAGCTATCCACATGGAAAATCCTGCAGTACCCTAGGGTACATGGCCTTTTGCATCCTACTAATTCTATATGCCTGACTGCATATGAGGAAACTTCAGTGGTACTTAGTCTTTGATGCCAACATTCTCAGGACCTGGAAGCAGTCATACATGTCATACCTTGTCTAAGGACAGCGTTCCTTTTGTGGGCAGCAGCATGCAACCACAACAAGGGACTTCCCTTTACTCAACCCCACACCACCCAGACCCTAACCACAGATGCATCAGACTATGCCTGGGGGACACACCTGGACAACAAGTGCATTCAGGGCCACTGGTGCCCAAGTCAGTCTCACCTGCACATCAAGCAAAAAGAGATGCCTGCTGTTCAGCACGCTGTGACAGCTTTCAGGTCCCTACTCTCATCAGGACCCCTGCTGATAAAAACAGACAACACCACAGTTATGTGGTACATCAGTAAGCAGGGGGGACACACTTTTACCCACTCTGCAGGCTAGCCATGGCCCTGTGGAACACGGCCTTGGACATGCAGATTCATCTGCAAGCTCAATTCCTGCCAGGCAAACAAAACTCTCTGGCAGACATCTTGAGCAGAAATCTCATAGACTCACATGAGTGGCAATTAGACCCCAGCACTTTCAGTATTCTAATCCAGAAATGGGGGACCCTAGAGCAGGACCTCTTTGCCTCCCCCTGCAATCACCAGCTCAGCAAATTCTGCACCAGGACACCTCACAGCAGGGCTTGGAAAGTGGATGCCCTATCCTTCCAGTGGGAAAAGCTCTCTATATATGCATCCCCCCTCTGCCTCTTCTCTCAAGAATATTACTCAAGATAAGACAGGACAAACCATGAGCAATCCTGATTGCCCCAGACTGGCCACGTCAGCACTGATGCCCATTACTGCGCAGCCTGTCACCGGTGCCACCCTGGCACCTACCCCAGATCCCAACCCTTCTCACTCAGCACGGGGGACAGATCTTGCATCCACAACTGCAAACCGTGAATCTTGCAGCCTGGCTTATTCCTTAAATTCTCTCCCAGTGAAAAGCCTAAGCAAGCAAGTACTGGACGTCATTCTTGAAGCCAGAAGGCACAGTACGAGGAAATTCTATGCTGATAAGTGGAAAAGGTATTGTTTTTGGACTCAGTCTAAAGGAGAGGACACAGCACTGCCCTCCTTACCTCTAATCCTGGATTACCTAACAGACCTACTCCACAGAGGCCTATCCTTCTCCTCCATTAAGATCCATGCTTCTGACATTTCTGCTCATTACAACACTGAGCTACCTCTAGTCTCTCACCCTATTATCAAACAGTTCCTGAGAGGAGCAAACAACTTAAGGCTGCCAAGGAGAACACCCACCCCTGCTTGGGACCTTAGCTTTGTACGTGAAAAGCTCACGCTTATACCCCCCTTTGAGCCAGCAGCTTTAGCAGATTTAAAATTTCTCTCTTGGGAAACAGTCTTGCTTCTGGCCATCACTTCAACTAGAAGAGTCTCTGAGCTACAAGCACGTATGGCTGTGGAACCCTTCATTATTTTCCATGCTGACAGAGTTTCCCTCAGGACTAACCCTTCCTTTATGCCTAAAGTGGTGTCCAGTGTGGCTCTCAACCAATTTATTCATTTGCCAACTTTCTTCCCTAATCCTCAAAATAAAGGGGAAAGGATCCTACACTCCTTTGATGTGCACAGACAGCTCAGATTCTGCCTTGAATTGGACTAATCCCTTCAGGAAATCTGACCAGTTACTAGTCAGCTTTGCACCAGCGGCAGAGGGGTAGGCCATTTCAAAACAAACTATCTCCAAATGGATAGCACATTGCATCCATTTCTGCTACAAGCACCATGTGAAACCAACCCCTCTGGTGGTCAGAACACATTCCACTAGGGCAACTTATACCTCTACAGCATTCTCAGGGGCGTCACTACCAGAGACATCTTGGAAGCTGCTACCTGGAGTTCTGTACACACCTTTACCAAGCATTACCACCTACCTATCTTTTCCAAATCCAGGGCAGGTTTTGCAACAGCAGTCCTGCAAGGGCATACTAGCTAGCCCCAACTCTTCTTGACTGCCTCCACCCATTCTTCAGCTTTGGGAATCATCCCAAGTGTGATGACTGCAACAGTGAAATACAAAGAACATAGTACAGTTGTGTACACTTACTTTAAATGTTCGAGTGTATTCACTGTTGCAATCCTGGTTTCCTTCCCCCAGACCCCTTCTCTCTCCCTCTCTCTGTCTCTCTCTTTTTCTCTCCTTACTATGTCTATTACTCACTCCCTTCAGGGGTATTGGTATTTACTTTTTACTGGTGGTGTTTCCCCACCATGACTTAGCTCCCTAATGGGGGGGCTCCTGACATTTGGGGCAAGAAAAACTGATGTAATGGCGTCAGCTGCCTGTTTTTATACCCCTGACCGTCTGACGTCAGTCCTGGAGCGACAGCAGCCGACACAGAAATGCTAAGTCTCTGGTATTCGGGCCAACTGAGGGCTACCTGCAGGCAGATAACCCAAGTGTGATAACTGCGACAGTGAATACACTCAAACATCTATATTTATGGTAAGTGTACGCAGCTGTACTTTTCCCTGTCTTCTTTACAGAACCTAAAAATGAGTGAGAAAAGACTAATTCATACCCTGGTTGTCCACAGATAGATGTCCTTCAGAAATGTTTAGTCAGTTGTCCAGTTCTTATAAAGGTGAGAAAAATGGAGTACTTATGTCAGAGCAGACCAACTTCACTTGGATGTCACATGATATTTTCTTTTGTTGTACTGACCACAACAAGGCAATTCCAGATGGGGTCAATGTAATTCCTGCCAGGGCCTTGGCTAGATCAGTGGTATTTTTTGGAAAAAGGGTAGGATCTAGAAGTATTCTAAAAACAGCAACTTGGTTCTCTGTATATGCATTTACAAAGCACTACAAGGTAGATTCCTTCTCCATGTCTGTTGCAGGCTTTCCTGGGACATTTCTCCAGGACTTCCTAGACCCTCATTGTTTATCCTTCTAGTCGGTGTAAGCTATAGTAGCCTACCTATAATATGTAAAGCTATTCCAGCAGTGATCAAATGATGAAAATAGTACAGCTGTGTAAGTAAATTTCCATAACAGTAATGTTCCAGTGATCACTGCTGCATTAGTCACCCCCCCCCCTTTTTTTATTTATTTTCTTTATTGGACTTTGTTTTCACTTGCACAGTAATGACCTCTGTCAGGGCTGTAGCCTCACCCTGTAAAATGGGGAGAGAGCTCTAAAGAGTTTGGCACCCAAACCATTAATTTTCTTCAGTTTTGCTCAAACTGCCAATGCTTTGAGTGCTTGGAAGATATAATTAAGCTCTTGGGAGCTGTCCAGTTCCACATCTTAGTTGTCAGGATAGCTGATCAGTCCAAGGCACTGTGTTTAAGTCACAGTCTCCCTTAGAGGCATGGGTTCAAATCCCACTTCTGACAAATGAGTTTTGAAAACAGCAAGGTAGCCAAATGAAATTATTTGCCTCGCAGCTCTATCGTCTGGTGTTCAGTCCTAGTTTTCTGCTCACTGTCTTTGTGGGATCTGCCTGTTTTCTTTCTTTGTATTTTTTAGCTATGTCGACAACCTCAAAGGCAATTCACAATTGTGTGCAGAGCTCATTGTAAATGGTACCACCTCTACAGAGCAGTATTAACATCTTCACATGAAGATTTATCGATGAGTAAGAACTGTTTGTATGTGAACCCCAGAAAACCCAGGCTGGTTAACAACAGGAAGAACAATATCCCTACTTAAGAGCGAACCTGCAAGTTATCCTAAAAGCTATAGACCAGTATCTTGCTTTCCAACGACATATAAACTATACACTGGGATTGATGCTGGCAGAGTTTATAGTCACAAGAAAATTCAGTCATGGCAGTAGAACAAAAAAGTAACAAAAGAAAGTCATATGAAACAAATGATCATTTGTTTTTAAATAGTCATAATGGAGAAGACAAAAAAGTAAGGAATTTAAGTATGGCATGGCTAGACTACAAAAAGGCATTTGACAAAATCCCATGGTCATGGATAAGCATGCTTAAAAATGTAGAATATACACCGTACTCTGATCCGATTACATTACAGCTACTGTGAAACAATGGCAAACCAGTTTGCAGTTAAGCCATGATGAAGGACAAATTATTACTCCACGGATAAAAATCCAAAGGTGATATTCCAGGATGACACTCTGTCACTGCTGCTGTTTTGTCTTGCCCTTAGCACATTAAGCTGTCCACTTAACAGATTGCCATGGCTGCAGTATGGCTCCGAGAAAACAATGAAGTGTAACAACTTCTCATCTTTCTTTTGTAGTTATTTAAAACTGTGTAGCTCATCAGATAAGGAACTGAAAGCACTACTGCAAGTGGTCCAGACTTTTTCAGATGATATAAGAATGTCATTTGGTCTTGATAAATGTACAAAAACAACCTTTAAAGCAGAAAACCTGCAACACCAAAAAAACATCAGTTTGGGACAGAAATATGGTATAAAATAACTTGAGCAAGAGGTAGTATATAAATATTTGGGATTTAATGAAAGATTAACAATAAAACATGAACATGTGGAAAAAAATTTAGTATGGAATATTTTATAAGACTGAAGTTAATACTGAAAAAACACTGACAGTCTAAGCTATAAACCAGTTTGCTCTTTCTGTCCTAACGTACAGTTTTGGAGTGATTTGACTGGCACCAATAGGTGTTGGATAGATTGAACAAGAAAACAAGAAAGATGGTTCATGCTCATCACATGATTTATAAAAATAAGTGTTTACCAAAACTGTATATTCCCCATTCTGAAGGCGGTATGGGATGCCTCAAAATTGATTATATATATAGTTCTGCAGTAGTGGGACTGCATACATATTTGCTGACTTTACAAGATCCAAACGTAGTGAGAGTTTTGGAACATGAGGAGAATAAGTCTAAGATAACTTCCGTACTTAGTTCAGCAGAAGCATATCTGCATCAGGCGGGAATGGAAGTCAAAGTAGTAGTAGTTAACAGGCAGCAACTGAATATGCCAAAAAAAGAATGAATATAAAGTGAAGATCAGTTGTGGCCACAATGGTGCAGCAGTTAGTTTTGTTGCCTCACAGTAAGAGGCTTCGGTTCGATTCTCAGCTGGGGTGCCTTCTGTGCGGAGTCTGCATTTCCTCCCTGTGGTCACATAGGTTTCCTTCGGTTTCCTCACACATTCCATAGACATGCAATAGGTGGATTGAACACTCTAAATTGGCCGTAGGTAAGTGTGTATGCGACTGAGTGGTATAAATGAACTACCGGGCAGAGTTAGCCACCCAGTGGTGTAAACCTTGGCTTGAGAAGATTGTCACTGCTGAAGTGATACCCAGACCCCTTGTGCAAAAATATCTTAAAGGGGTTGAGGATGGATGGACGGATCAGATGATAAGGCAAGAAATGGGGAAAATGCATAAATACAGTTGCAAGTATATAAAACCCTTGGAACAACCTCATGTTCATCAGTATCGAACACAGGAATGGTTAAGGAGAGGTGAATTTAAACCAAAAGACAAAAGGTTAATATTGGCGGCCCATGGTTGCGGACTGCATACACATTGGTTTACAAAGTCCATTTGACGTGGGAGAAAGACAAATGTAGGTTTTGTAAAGCAGAATTGGAAACAATCGCACGTCTTGTTGATGGTTTTGATGTATTAATGGCAGAAAGACTGTATACTGAAAGGCATAATAATGTGACAATACTGTTGCATTGGGGAATTATTATAATATTTAAGTAGCCGAAAAACACTAGAAATATGAGCCACAAAGTATTATTAGAGAAAATGATGAAGTTTATTTATATCACATGGGATTCCCCCATTGCCAACAGTTCAAAAAATAGATGTGAGAAAACCTGATATAACAGTCCAGGAAGAGTACAAAAGCAGCATTGATTATTGAAATTGCTACACTTATTGACTACAGTGTCTTACGTACAGAGGGAGACAAATTCATAAAATACCAGGATTTGCAGGCAGAAATGAGGGCAATGTGGAAGGAGGGATACCCAGACATTTCCAGTAGTAGTAGAAGCAATGGATCTTATTAAAAAGAATTTACAATCATACTTAGATATGTTACTGATAAATGTAACCCCATACGAATTGCAAGAGGAGTCATTACTGGGCACCTTGTGGGTGGACTGAAGAGTACTTTTGGCTAACATCAAAGATTGAAACAGTGCTAATTTCATGAGCTTTAATCATACTTTGACTTAAGAATGGGGTTCATTCCCACCATAATATTAGAAACCCAAAAGACTTGGAGGAAGTTAAAAAGGCAGACTTTGTAACAAACATAATGGCCTACAAATTTAGCTCCAGTTTTACCCCCCCCAAAACTTTCCTCAGGAAATCTCATCAGATGTAACTCCCCCTGCTGTCACTAGAGAACAGGTCCTTAATGCTCTCTCTAAGGCTAAGAACACTGCATCAGTTGGCGCAGAAAGTATCACAGGATGCCTTCTAAATAGCATGAAACATGACTTGTCAGGCCTTCTGGAATTGCTATTTAACTGCAGCCTCGGCGCTTCATGAATGGAGAACAGCAACAGTCATCCCTCTGCACAAAGGTCAGCCATCTACAGACCCTGGAAACTACAGACCTTGTATGCAAAACCATGGAAATGATCATAAATTATATAGTAAGCCTCCTGACACTGGGCACATACCAGTTTGGTTTCGTCAAGGACAGGCCATGCTTACTCAGCCTGGTGGACTTCTTTGAGATGGTCACTAGTGCAGTGGATGAGGGTAAAATGGTTTACAATGCCTACCTTGACAAGGCATTTGACACAATGCCACGCTCAGTTTTTGCAGACAATACTCAAGGTTAGGTACAAGCCTGTATGTCACCTGGTGGATAGCCAGCTGGCTCACAGACAGGACCCAGGAAGTTAGAATTTGGGACTCCACCTGTGCAAAGAGGCCAATCACTAGTGGATTCCCTCCAGGACCAGTCCTTGGACCGCTCCTTTTTGGCATTTAACTCCCTGAAGTCAACGCCAATGTCAGTGGTCTCTGGCTGACTAAATTTGCAAATGATTGCAAAT
This sequence comes from Protopterus annectens, assembly GCF_019279795.1. NCBI lineage: Eukaryota > Metazoa > Chordata > Ceratodontiformes > Protopteridae > Protopterus > Protopterus annectens. The sequence continues at coordinate 121,272,802 of NC_056749.1, forward strand.
TAGGAGCCGTCACTGAATCCCACACTGACACAAATGTTCCCCAGGAAAGGGTGACACAGACAAACAACTGGTGTCAGAGCAATGGACTAAAACTAAATGCTAGGAAATGCATAATAGTATCCTTCTTGAAGTCATCTACACCTGATAACTATTATATTGACAAACACACCCCTTAGAGTTGACCAAGTAGTCAGGGACTTAGGAACACACACAGAGTAATCTAGCCTTTGACCATCATGTGTCTACAATAGGGAGGAAGTCACTATGTTGCGCAACTTATTAACAAAGGTATGGTATCTAGTTCCAAGGAAGTTATTGTTCTACTGTATTCAGTATTCATCAGACCTTTAGTGCCCCCTTTGGTATTTACCTAACCAGACATATCCAACAGTTGGAATGCCCACAGAGGTTCCTCACTAAACAAAATACAAGACTTAACTAAAATGTCCCATGCAGACTGCCTCATGGCCCTATCCTTGTATTCTGTCTCCTACAGGCTGCTGAGGGGAGATCTATGCCTTCCATACAAGGCATAGTCAGACCCCCCCCCCCCACCCCGATGGACCACCTGCATATCCACAAAGCAAACATCACCAGAATTACCCATTCTAAAGACTTAACCTTGCCTGTGGTATAAATAGGACATAGACAAGTATGTATCCCAGAGACTTCTCCCGTCTCTGGAACAAGCTTCCCATCCATGTGAAGCAGAGTTCCTTCCTGACCCAATTCAAGTGCAGTTTGGACATTTGGATGGGGAACAGGAAATTCATCCCTGGTTTGTCACCTGTCTCTCTAAAGGACACAGGCAACCTGTAAATGGTTAATCTCCCAGGCTCCTCATGTAAAAGTTTCATCTCCCAATCCCCTGCTTACACTTATGAAGGGTACCGGATCTTGTCAGATATTTGGAATGCATGAATAGGTTTAAAAAGGCACTTGTGGTCGTTCTCTAGTAAACATCTATGATCCTGTGAACCTATATCCTATACACAATATTACCTATGCAGCTAAGGCTACTACAGCAGATGTTCATCGTGTTTCACTATTGCAGTCATTACAATTGGGTTATCCTGCTGGCAGGCTACCCGCAGTCAACCTGAATTCCAAAGTCCAGGTCTGGCGTCTGTTGCTGTTGCCTCTTCCCTGACATCAGTGCGCCAGGGGTATATAAGATGCAGCCAACGCCATTTTCTTCAGTCCTCCTTCCGCGCAGTGCCAGAAGCAAAAGCAGTTCGCAAGTGCCGGTCGGCCAACTCTTGAAGTTTTCAAATTCGAATTTCAGATCCGAAGTCTTCATTAAAGCTAAGTACCCCGTTGGGGAAACTTTTTTCTTGCTCCAGACCGATGTTAGAAAAAGTTAACAATTGTATTTCTTGTGGGAAGCAAATACCTCTCAAGGATTTTCATTCTTACTGTATTCTTTGCCTAGGCCCTGACCATAACGTTGCTAGTTGTCGGTTTTGTGCTAGATTTAACCAACGCACTATTAAGCGTCTGAACGATTTTGCATTTCATTACTTTGGCAGAAGATTTAATTATATAATGCCGTCGGATCAGCCGACTACCGGAATTTACAAAAAACAAAAAGAAAAGGACAGGCATCCGAGATCCAAAACCGATGACGAGGCTTCTTCTAGGCCTGTTGCCGGTTCTCAGTGAGGCGCTTTCGCAGCCCCTGACGCCCGCTACCTCAGAGCCACAGGCCGCTTCCGACTCCCATGTGGAGCTGACTGGGCCTCTGGAAACTGAAGGTATTGGACACTCGGAAGCTATTCCCTCAGATGGGTCCGGAGCCGCTGAGCAGGCATCAGCTTCTGAGGGTGTTTTCAGGCCTACACAGTTATATGTGAAACCTACTTCAGCTACAAAGACAAAGACTAAAGCAGCTGTAAAGATAAAGAAACAAGTACAACATTCACCTGGACAGGCCTCCATGCCTAAAAAACAGATGCTTAAAATGGCCGAAGACCTTATTACTTTGATCAGGCGTTCGCATCCCCCTCCTGAAAAGAGGCCTAGGCAAGAGTTAGAATATGAATCTTCAGACCAGGTTTCCATTTCCTCTGATTCCTTCTCTGAACAGGATTACTCCATTCCTCCCTATGAGGATTCTGATGCTGAAGAATCTATCCCTTCAGCCTGTCCTCATCATCATCATCTTTCGGCTTTTCCCGTTAGGGATCGCCACAGCGGATCATCTCTTTACATTTCTTCCTATCCTCTGCATCTTGCTCTGTCACACCAACCGCCTGCATGTCCTCTCTCACCACGTCCATAAACCATATCTTAGGCCTTCCTCTTTTCCTCTTACCTGGCAGCTCCATCCTTAGCATCTTTTTCCCAATATACCCATCATCCCTCCTCAGCACATGTCCAAACCAACGCAATCTCGTCTCTCTTGCTTTGTCTCCAAACTGTCCAACATGAGCTGACCCTCTATAATATACTGATTCCTAATCCTATCCATCCTCATCACACCCAGTGCAAATCTTACCATCTTCAACTCTGCCACATCAAGCTCTGACTCCTGCCTTTTTGTCAATGCCACTGTCTCCAACCCATACAACATAGCTGGTCTCACTACCCTCTTGTAGACCTTCCCTTTCACTCTTACTGGTACCCGTCTGTCACAAATCACCCCTGACACTCTTCTCCCCCCATTCCACCCTGCCTGTACTCTCTTCTTCACCTCTCTTCCACATTCACCATTACTCTGAACTGTTGATCCCAAGTAGTTAAACTCGTCCACCTTTACCAACTCTATTCCCTGCATCCTCACCATTCCTCTACCCTCCCTCTCATTTACACACATATATTCTGTCTTAGCCCTGCTGACCTTCATTCCTCTGCTCTCTAGAGCATATCTCCACCTCTCCAGAGTCTCCTCAACCTGATTCCTACTCTTACTACACATCACGTCATCTGCAAACATCATAGTCCACGGGGCCTCCTGTCTGATCTCATCTGTCAACCTGTCCATCACCACTGCAAATAAGAAAGGATTCAGAGCTGATCCTTGATGTAATCCCACCTCCACCTTAAACGTATCTGTCACTCCCACCATAGTCCTCACCAATGTCACACTACCCTCGTACATATCCTGTACCACTTTTACATACTGCTACTCCCGACTTCCTCATACAATACCACAACTCCTCTCTGGGCACCCTGTCATATGCTTTCTCTAAGTCCACAAAGACACAATGCAACTCCTTCTGACCTTCTCTGTATTTCTCCAACACCACTCTCAGAGCAAACATTGCATCTGTAGTGCTCTTTCCTGGCATGAAACCATACTGCTGATCACTAATCAGCACCTCCCTTCTTAATCTAGCTTCCACTACTCTTTCCCATAACTTCAAGCTGTGACTCATCAATTTTATCCCTCTGTAGTTACTGCAGCTCTGCACATCACCCTTATTCTTAAAGATAGGTACCAAAACACGTTTTCTCCATTCCTCAGGCATCCTCTGACTTTCCAAAATTTCATTAAACAATCTGTTCCACTGCCATTTCACCTAAGCACCTCCATGCTTCCACTGGTATGTCATCTGGGCCAACAGCCTTTCCATTCTTCATCCTCTTCATAGCTGTCCTTACTTCCTCCTTGCTAATCTGTTTCACTTTCTGATTCACTATCCCTACATCATCCAACCTTCTTTCTCTCTCATTCTCTTCATTCATCAGCCCTTCAAAGTACTCTTTCCATCTACTCAACACATTCTCCTCACTTGAGTACGTTTCTCTCACTATCCTTTATCACCCTTACCTGTTGCACATCTTTCCCAGCTCTGTCCCTCTGTCTAGCCAATCGGTACAGGTCCTTTTCTCCCTCTTTAGTGTCCAATCTCTCATACAACCTTCCATATAAACCATATAAATAGAAAATGTGTATACACATAAATATATAAATCTCAAAAAAATATAACTTTAATTACCTAATCGAGAGTTTCCTAGATTTTAATGTGGGCTTGATAGAGGCTCTCTCATTTAGACCCGTACCTCTATCTGCCCTAAGCCTCAATATCCATTTTGCCTCCTTAGTCTCCATTAGATTTCGAACCCTCCCGTACAGTAGGTCTAACCAGATCTATTACCATGATTGTAAAAGTATGGTCATCCCCCTGTGCAATAATATGTTTGGATCAAACATTGATTTGTGATCTAACTCTAATATTATAGACATGTTTCCTGGTACTGTCTTTAAATAGCTTGTTTTTCCAACGTAAAATGACCTTCAGGTCACACACTTGGCAAGATAGACTACATGTGATGTTCTACAGTTTGCACTAATCTCAAAATTAAATTGTTGGTCTGTATCAGGGTGTATAAAGACCTTTGTAGTGTCAAGATAGCCACAAAAGTTACAATTTCCATATGGATGTGTACCACTCATACCCTCAGTATGTCTACTACTATCCCTAGGATGACATAGCAGCCTCTTCAGGTTACGTTTGTTCTTAAACAAAAACGTGTGATTCTCTCCTACCACCCTCCTGACTGCTGGGTCAGTAGTTAGGACTCGCCAATTTTTCCTGATGATATCCGTAGTAGGCTTAATATCTGTAGTAAAGAATATCGGGACTTTCATACCATTGAAGGGGGGATGCTTCCATTGAACAATTCATGATGTCAGTAATAGAAGAGTAGTAGGATCTAGCTCTATCCTGCCTGAGGTCACCAAGCCCTTGGAGGTTCCTATTTATCTCAGCAGGGCCATAGCCCCTATCAACCAGTCTACCTTTTCAGTTCAATCAGCTCCTGACTGAGCCCCTCATCCATCAGGTAGATTGGTTGATAGGGCCTATGGCTATTTATTATCATTCACAACTTGTCCACTGGTTGATTAAAGAAAAAAAATCTGCCTGTCCTGTATATAAAACTAAAGAGACTAACATTATTTTCACTGCTTGTATCTTACTGTGTCTCTCTCCCTATCCATAGTCGAGCTTACCAGCTTCTCAAGTTTTCGATTAAATTTTGTTTTGCCTCTTCCTGCATGTCCTTCACTGTCTTTTAAATCTGTACAACTAAAAGGTTTGCCTTGCACACCCAGAAATGTATGTGTTGTTGAACTAATTTATGTGGATACATAGCTAATACTTTTGCCATTGTTTTGTCTTCATTTATTTTACATCTGGAAGAAACTTGAAACTGTCTCAAAATGTTCCACATCACTGACAACTCTTTTTCTGGATTTCTCAAGTATAAAATAAAATCTGTATTGATTATTTTAACAGTTATTTCCTTGAATTTATGTAAGCACTTTGTATGCTGGTGGCTGTAAATGTGTAATGCAAGGGACAAAAGGGAAGGAGGACCGTCCTAACTGTATCACCTGTGCAAACACAGCTTGTCTGAGAGGCACCCTCCTACTTTAATTCTTGACTCTGACCCTTCATACACTCCTCATTACTTTGGCAGACATGTTAGGAAACAAATGTTCTTAAATAAGGAAATTATTCTTTTTGGCTAGGATATAGGATTTGAATAGCCTAGTCACAAGAAGGTTCTCTAAGTCTGGTGCTGTTGGTGGCCAAAAAGCAATTAGTAGAAAATGGAAATCTAAGTCTCAACCAACCATAATGGAAGTTTTGAATATTGTAAAGGAGAAAAAAGAGGGAGGGATAATGGTACAAGGCGTGTAGGACCAGAGCACTATCAGGGCAGACCCTCTTATATGCAGACTAGATCAGGTGGTCATCCACGATTTGATCCATCTGTGGGGAGTTCCTCTAGTACACTTGATTACCTCCTGTCTGAATAATCAGCTGGCAAGATTCTGCTCCAAGACTCCATGCAGGAAGGTCTAGATGACAGTTACCATTTCTTTTCCTTGGAGAGAAATGGACCTGTATGCTTTAACGTCCTTTCCATTGATATTCGGAGTACTCCTGAAGATTCAGATGGAATCCCTCAAGATCTTTGTGGTGACTCCCTTTCTGACCCTGGCAACCATGGTTCCTCCCTTCTGTTGGAAACGGTGAAAGACAATTACCACAAGCTTCCTCACAGAATGAATTTATTCGCACAAGATTAAAAGTGTTGTACCCCAACCTCGGACAACTTCAGCTGACTGACTGGATGATTGGGTCTTGATTCTCTTTAGGCATCTGTTTGATGGTATACAGCAGGTACAAGAAAATATGCTACTCAAAAATCCTATATTAGCAAATGGAAAAGGTTTTCTAGCTGGTGCCAATAAAACAAGCACCCATTCAGTGCTAGTTGTTCTCTGGTGTTACAATATTTGTTTGAGTTACTTTTCTATGACCTTTCTTACTCCTTCATTAGGGTTAATTTGTTAGCCATTTCATCATGTCTGCCTATGGATCCTCTTCTTTCCAGACATTCTCATGTCAGATTATTTTTGAAAGGGGTTTTGCTTAAGGGCCCTCCATGAAAACCAGTGGCCCTTTCTTGGTCTAGAGAAACTAGCACTTGCTCCATGTGAATCAGCTAATTTAGCCGACTTCAGGTTCTTAACATGGAAAACAGTTTTACTGATTGCTGTGACCTCTGCATGAAAAATATCTGAATTGCAAGCTCTTATGGTGAGTTAACCCTATCTCATTTTCCTCAAAGATAAGTTTTTTTTATAGACTAATATTTTATGTCTAATGTGACGTCTGAGTTTACTGTAAGACAGACTATCCATTCCCCTGTTTCTTAACTGATCCCAAAAACGAAGGAGAAAGGGTACTCCACACCTTGGATGTCCATACACAACTCTGGTACTGTCTTGACAGACCTGAAGACGTTCTTCCTGTTTCACTGTTGCAGTTATCACCTGTGGATTATCCCTGCTGTGGTAGCCCTCGGCTGGCCCGAATACCAGAGTCAGTGTTTTTCTGCGTCTGCTGCTGTCATTTGCTGACTGACGTCAGGTCATCCATGCTATAAAGGAAGGCAGCCGACGCCATTACATCAGTCTTTCTTGCCGTGGAGCCCGTAGCAGAAGCAGCTGAAAACGTCTAAAGTACCTCGTTGGGAGAGCTTTTTTTCTTGCACTAACCAGTGTCTGAAAAAGTTAATTGTTTCGCCTGTGGAAAGCAAATTACCACACTGAGACTTTCATTCATACTGCGTCACTTGTTTAGGCCCAGACCACGACGTCCCCTGTTGCCGGTTCTGTGCCCTCTTTAACACGAGAACCATTCATCGTAGAGGTCTTTCTGTGGCTAGGTATTTTTGTATTCCTTCTTCGCATTCTGAAATGGCATCCATCAGCCAGCAACCCGTCGACATTCTGAAAAAATTTAAGGACAAAGCTAGAGATAGACCACACAAGGCTAAGCTTTCCAACAACTCTACCGCTTAGCAGGTTGTCAGTTCTCCAGAATTCAGTGAGGTGATTTCACAGCCCCTGATGCCTGACTTGATACCTTTGCAGGCCTCTACTGAGACCCTTTCGAAGTCCGGTATGCCGCAGAAATCTTCTTTGTCTTCCGAGCCTTCGGTTGTCTCTGGTTGGGTCCAGAGCCGAGATGCAGGCACCGCCTTCTTAGGAAACTTTTCACACTACCAAATCTAGACAAAAAAAGACTTCTCCAACTACTGTTTCTCAGACCGATGGATACTCTTAGGCCAAGAGGCAAGCCTACTCCTAGGAAAACTACCTCTAGCTACCATTTCAGCCAGGCTCCTACTCCCCAGGCCCAGATGCTCAAAATCGTGGAGAATCTTATCACCCTTATCAGGGGTAGTCAAGCAGCACCTTCTAAAAGAGAAAGGCACCCTTCCCTTGAAATACTGACAAAACAGGAGTCTGAGCAGTCTGATTACTCAGATTATGAAGAGGAACAGCAACCTCTTACTGCTTATGAGGATTCAGATGCAGAGGAATCCATTCCCTCTGCCTCCCCACCTGAAGATCTTTCTTTTGGGGAAACCCTTCACACCCTCATGGAACATTGCCACTGTGAATCCCAGGATTTCCCTCAGTTTAAGAAAAGACTAAGAGAGTTTCTAGACCTGCCCCAGCACAGACCCTTGGCCATCCCTCCTGTCTTAGAGGTGGTGGATGATGTCTTCCAGGAATCCAGCTTAACTCCTGACGCCCTCCCACCTGCTCCCAGAAAACCTGACGGGTATTATAAAGTGCCGGATTCCCACAAATACCTGTTCAGAAATTCTGCTGCAGACCGAAGGTCATTACACAGGGACCAAAAGGAGCTAAGGCTAGTTCTGTAAAGAATCCTACTCCTCCTGACAAGGACACCAGAGCTCTGAACAGATGGGGTAAAAAAGTGTACACATCTGCAGCCTTAGCTATCATAGCACTCAGCTGTCAGTTCCACATGTTAAAATATCAACAACACACTTTGGAACTATTAAAACAAAAGATTGCATCCTTTCCCGACTATGCCACTTCGAAAGAGCAGATTTACTGCACTCTACTTGCCAAGTGGCTAAACATTCTTTAACTGTGGATATGACGCCCTAGAAGCTTCAAGCAGGGCAGCAGTGTCAGGAACTGTCATTAGGAGATATGCATAGTTGAAGGAACAAACCTCTCCCTGATCATGTCGCATCTAAATTATTTGCTACACCCTTGGATAAGGACCACTTGTTTTGGAGTGAAAGCAGAAGATGTGCTTAAAAAAATGGAAGACAAAGCAAAATCTATGCAAACTGTAAAATATTTCCTTCAGGTACAGTCTCTTAGGTTCAGCATGAATTTTCCCCTCAAAACACTGGTCCTTCCCTGCACCTAGCAGGCAGGAACAAGGTAAGCCCCGAAGGGACAGACCACCCAGACTCCTATCCTAGGGACAGCAGAGAACCAAGCAGTGGGCAACTTCAACTCCCAACGCAGGGATTTCTAAGCCATCCCTCTATGGCAAAAACTCTCAATGACTCCTCCTGCCCCCTGTCCTCCTTTCACTCACCAAAAACTAGCAGGAAGGCTTGCCCTGTGCAAAGAGAATTGGCTTTCTGTAACCAAGGACCAATGGGCCCTAAAGATAATTTTTCAGGGATACAAACTCTCCTTCAACGAATTCCCAATTCCAAGAGGGTACCCAGCCTTACCTCCAAATCAGTGGGCAGAGGCTTTGAAGTAAGTGCAAACTCTCATATTCCAAGGGGCAGTAGAACCTGTCCCCTCAGAACAAGCAGGCAAAGGCTTTTATTCCAGACTTTTCCTTGTTCCCAGAAAAGAGGGAACTTGGCGACCCATCCTGGATCTATCCATCCTGAACACCTTCCTGATGGTCCCCAGATTCAGAATGTTAACTTTGCAGCAGCTGCTGCCCATGCTGACAAAAAATGCCTTTTTTAGTTACCCTAGATCTAAACGATGCCAACCTCCACGTCTCCATAAGGGAATCCTGCAGGAATTCCTTTGCTTCAGAGCAGGCTCACAGCACTTTCAGTTCTGTGTGTTACCCTTTGGCTTATCTACTGCTCCCAGGGTATTCACCAAATGCTTAGCCCCGGCCATAGCCTTTTACAGACAGAAAAATATCCAGATCTACCCTTATTTGGACGACTGCCTCATTCAGGCAGATTACAAAGAAAAGCTCCTCAAGGACCTCTTCTTTGTCAAAACACTCCTAACCTCCTTAGGGTGCAGTCATCGAGAAAACGATCGAGGCAAACACCCCACAGGAAGATCATTTTCTTGGATTATCTTCTTTCTAGGTCCAAAACCGACGACAAGGCCTCTTCTAGGCCAGTCGCTGGTTCTCAGTGAGGCGGTTTTGTAGCCCCTGGCACCCACTACCTCAGAGCCACAGGCCGCTTCCGACTCCCACGTGGAGCCGACTGGACCTCTGGATACTCAAGGTATTGGACACTCGGAAATCATTCCCTCAGATGGGTCCGGAACCGCTGAGCAGGCATCGGCTTCTGAGGGTGTCTTCAGACCTACACAACTATATATTAAGCCATCCTCAGCTTCAAAGACTAAAGCAGCATTAAAGACAAAGAAACAAGTACAGCATTCTCCTACTCGGACCACCATGCCTAAAAAACAGATGCTCAAAATGGCCGAAGACCTAATTTCTTTGATCAGGGGTTTCCATCCCCCTCCTGATAAGAGGCCTAGGTAAGAGACAGAGTATGATTCTTCTGATCAGGTTTCTATTTCCTCTGATTCCACTTCTGAACAAGATAACTCCATGCTTCCCTATGAGGATTCTGATGCTGAAGAATCCATTCCTTCAGCCTCTCCTCCTGAAGATTATTCTTTTTGAGGAAACCCTGCATACCATGAGGGAACATTTCCACTGTGAGAGCCAAGATTATTCTGAATCTAAGAAAAGGCTCAGACTTTCTGCTACTTCCTCAGCACAGACCCCTTGCTATTCCACCTGTTGTAGACATTGTGGACAATGTATTCTCAGAGTCCGGCCTGTCCCCAGACTCTCTACCCCTTGCACCTGCTAAGCCAGACAGATAATACAGGGTCCCAGATTCTCATAAATTCCTGTATAAAAACCCCGCTGCTGACCCAGAAACTATATCACAAGGTCCCAAGGGGGTTAAAGCTTCCAATGTAAAAAAAAAACCCTGTCCACTCTGATAGGGATTCCAGGGCTCTAGACAGATGGGGGGGTCTACACTTCTGCTACCCTGGCTGTAAGGGCCTTAAATTGTCAGTTTCATATGCTTAAATATCAGCAATATTTAATGTCACTGCTTAAACAGAAAATGTTGACAAATACTGAATGTTCAGAGAACAAGGAATTGCAGGATTTATTGCATGCAGCTGAACAAGTGGGGGAAAGCATACTTTGCAATGTGGTTATGATTCACTGGAGGCCTCCTACAGGGCCGCTGTTACAGGTTCTGTTATTAGTAGGCATGCTTGGTTAAAGGAACAAAATCTGCCTGAACATGTTAAAGCAAAATTATTAGATGCACCATTACAGCATGATACTTTGTTTGGTACTAAAGCAGAAGAGGTGTTGAAAAAAGTGGAGGATAAAGCAAAATCCATGCAGACAGTCAAGGATTTCTTACAGGTACAGCCACCCAGATTTAGCAGAAACTGGCCTTCTAAAAATTGGTCCTTTCCAGTGTCAGACAGACCACAAAGAGGCAGATACAGGCGTGGCAGAGGTCAGCCCCAAGGCTCATACAGCCCTAAACAATGGGGTGCTCCTACCTCCAAAAGCAGAGAAGACAAATCACAACCTTACAGAAAACAGTCCCAATGACTTTCCTCTACCAGATCCAAGCACTTTTCTTTTGGCAGCCCCCTTGGGGGGAAAACTAGCACTTTTTTCATCAAAATTGGCAAAGGATTACCCAAGACAAATGGGTCCTGAACATAGTGTCCCAAGGCTACAGGTTCCATTTCCACACTCTGCCAAGGTCAAAAGGTATGCCAGACCTGCCACACAATCAATGGGCAGAGGCACAAAAACAAATTACAGCCCTCGTGGACATGAGGGCCACTCAGCAAGTACCGCAACAAGAGCAGGGGCAAGGATTTTACTCCAGACTTTTCCTAGTACCCAGAAAGGACAAAACCTAGAGACCAATACTGGACCTGTCTATACTAAATACGTTTCTGGAAGTTCCAAAATTCAAGATGTTGACTCTACAGCAACTACTGCCCATGCTGGGCAAGAAGGCTTGGCCCGTAACTTTGGATCTAAAAGAGGCATACCTGCATGTCCCAATCAGACAATCTTGCAGAAGATACATCAGATTCATAGCTGGCTCAATGCATTACCAATTCTCTGCACTGCCCTTTGGCTTATCTACTGCGCCCAGGGTCTTCACAAAATGCCTGGCACCAGTAATTGCGTTTTGCAGACAAAAAGGAATTCAAATATATCCCTACTTGGACGACTGCCTAATTCAAGCAGAGAACAAAAACATTCTTCTAAAGCATCTGGCGTTTGTAAGAAGATTACTAATTGGCCTAGGGTACACATTAAACGAAAAGAAATCAAAACTAGTGCCCTCTCAAGAGATAATATTCCTGGGTGCAATACTAAATACAACTGCCCAGATGGCTTATCTCACGCCAGACAAGCAAAAGCAACTGGCTACTTAAGAATTTGGCAACAAAAACCCACTTATCTGCAAGGAAAATCCTGCAGGCCTTGGGTTTCATGGCATCCTGCATACTACTAATTCCATATGCCAGACTGCATATGAGGAAACTACAATGGTATCTAAAAAGTGTTTGGACTCAGCATTGCCACAGCCTGGAGACAGTAATTGCACATATTTTGCCTGCAACAGGAGTTTTGATGGTGGGCAGAAGCCTGTCACCACAACAAGGGTCTGCCATTCAGTTTACCCACAGCCAGACAGACACTCACAACAGACACATCAGATTACGCCTCGGGAGCCCATATGGCAGGAAAATGTATTCAGGGCACATGGCCTGCAAACCAGATGCATCTTCACATCAATCAAAAAGAGATGCTAGCTGTACAAAATGCCCTGACAGCTTTCAAGGACCTGCTTCATCCAGGACAACTACTGATAGACAGACAACGCTACTGTTTTGTGGTACATAAACAAGCAGGGAGGTACACATTCCTACCCACTCTGCAGACAAGCAATGACCTTATGGGACACAGCATTGGCATTTCAAGTTCACATGCAAGCGCAATTCCTGCCAGGAAAAACAAATACTCTGGCAGACGAACTAAGCAGAAACCTCATGGATTCCCACGAATGGAAACTGGATCCACAAGTCTTCAGCATGATAATAAGGAAATGGGGATGCCCAGACATAGATCTATTTGCCTCCCCTCACAACTGCCAATTGCAGAGATTTTACACAAGGATTTATCACAAGCAAGCATGGAAAGTGGACGCCCTATCCTTCAGCTGGAAAAATCTAACCATATATGCTTTTCCCCCACTGCCTCTCCTTCCCAGGGTACTCCTAAAAGACAGACGAGAGAAGTCAAACATGATACTGATTGCACCAGACTGGCCACGCCAGCACTGGTACCCAATCCTAAAGAGCTTGTCTCAAGGTCCAGCATGGATACTGCCTCAAACTTCTCACTTGCTGACCCAACAAAATCAGATCGATTTTACAGTACGTAACTGAGATGCTAAACAAAGGCCTTTCTTTCCCATCTATTAAGATTAATGCCTCTGCCATTTCAGCCCACTACAGTACGGAACCACCTATCTTTTCTCATCCTTTAATAAGGCAGTACCTCAGAGGGGCTAAAAACATTAGGCCTCAAAGGAGATTACCAATTCCGACCTGGGACCTCAATTATGTGTTGGAAAAACTCACACTGCCTCCTTTCAAGCCAGCATCAACAGCAGTTATAAAATTTTTATCCTGGAAAACAGCTCTGCTCCTAGCAATAACCTGTGCAAGGCGAGTCTCAGAGTTACAAGCACTCATGCCTATGGAACCTTTCATCATTTTTCATCCAGACAGGGTTTCTCTGAGGACAAACCCTACATTTATGCCTAAGGTGGTGTCCAGTGTGGCCCTCAACCAAACCATTCATTTGCCCACCTTTTATCCTAATCCACAGAACAAGGGTGAGAAAATTCTGCATTCTTTGGACATACACAGGCAGTTACGATTCTACTTGGACAGAACTAAAGCTTTCAGAAAGACTGAGCAGCTTTTAGTGTCATATGCTGCAGGATCACAAGGAAAGGCTATCTCAAAACAGAATATTTTTAAATGGATAGGCCATTGCATCTGTTTCTACTATCTTCAACATGGCAAATCAGTGCCTAAGGGCATTAGGCCTCATTCCACCAGAGCAGCAGCCACTTCAGCAGCCTTCCTCAGAGGAGTACCAACCAAAGATATCTTAGAGGCTGCAACTTGGAGTTCAGTGCACACCTTCACAAAGCACTACCACCTACCACTTTACTCTAAGTCCAGGGCAGGCTTTGCCACTGCAGTTCTGCAGGGCCTCATAGCCTCTCCTAATCCTATTTAGCCCAGCCACCCTTCCTCAACTTTGGGATTCAACCCAAGAGTAATGACTGCAACAGTGAAACACGATGAACATAGTACAGTTGTGTACCTACCTTAAATGTAGATGTTCGAGTGTATTCACTGTTGCAGTCCAGGTTACCCACCCACCATCCCCCTTTTCTTTGCTGGGACTTTTCTGCACTTCTCTATCCTATACAACCTATTTGGTGTATTTGCTTGTAGAGGAAGGACATGTTATTATTGTGCATACATTTTTATTGGCATATTTTTTCAGCCTTCCCGTTTGGGGGCACCTGACATCTGGGGCAAGAAAAACTGAAGAAAATGGCGTCGGCTGCATCTTTTATACCCCTGGCGCACTGACGTCAGGGAAGAGGCGACAGCAACCGACACCTGGCTTAGACTTTGGAATTCGTGCCAACTGCGGGTAGCCTGCCAGCAGGATAACCCAAGAGTAATGACTGCAACAGTGAATACACTCGAACATCTACATTTATGGTAGGTACACAACTGTACTTTTTCTACATAACAAATTACCCTCCCAATTTTCATCCTCTCTCCCACCACCCAAACACGTGTATTCTCTTCTTAGACATATTCCATATATACCCTCATCCTACCACTCCACCAGCTCCTCCCAGTGTTCCTTCACATATTTAATCTCATCTTAAGTTCTTATTTCCCCCTTAGTATTCACTTTATTTACCAACTCTATCCTTCTGGTCTCTGTTGCAAAGATGCTCTACATATCTCTAGCTATATTTTTCACCCTATTTCACCTTACAAACTACCATACAGCAATCACTCATATAATCAGCTTACCAACCAACAGCCATGTCACTAAACAAGGCTGTCTGTTTATAAATGTTAATTGATCCATACCTATGCAAAGTCTTTGCAATCTGTACTACAAATGTAGAATTCTTGAATACTGTCAAACCAATCCAAACCTATAAGCAAAAATAAAAATTGCCTCAAAAAGAACACCCATGTTTTACCTGTCCTTTAATAAAATGAGACATTCACCCCAGTCTGTGTCCTATCAACACCGTAACACAACTGGCAAATCACCTCACACTCCAATACTACAACATCCCCTTTCCTTACCCAAAAAACAAAAACTAAACATAGTATTTGATGACGTTATTTTCATTCACTTCTCAGCTGTTTGTTTCGGATCTTATTTTCAGATCTATCTCGGCCGCTTATTCCGGCTCGTAGAACACTGAAACGTTCAAGCTCCTCCCTTTAGCCTTAATGCCTTTGTCACCTTACATACCTCAGATCTCATTTCCCTCCATAGAATTCGGATGAGGTCGCTGAAAACTCTTAAGTGAACCTTAATATTTTTTGTGAGTTAGTTTCATTTCTGTTGTAAGACAAACAATCTATTTTTTTTGCTCTTTTTTTTCTCCCTTTAGTCCTTTTAAAAAGTTACTACTAAATCTTTTTCTCCCTTTTTAGATTACTCTTAGAGTATTCCTTTAAATACCATTGTTGGTATCCTGCATAGTACTTTTTAGTACTTCTTTTTTTAATTACCATTGTTGGTATTTTCTTCTCCTTTGGTATCTGTTAAAAAAAAAAAATATATATATATATATGTATATTAACGTATTCTACTGCTTCTTTTTGCTGTTTTACTGTGTCTGACAAACCTTCAGGGCTTAGAAAAATGCGTCACCTGCAGCCACAAAATACCCAACTCAGATGCGCACACCGTGTGTATATTGTTTAGAGCCCTCTCAGCTGAACTCTGACTGTGACATCTGTAAAGGGTGTAATTCCAGTGCCTTAATCTAAAGGAAGAATAAACTAATTCCTAGGAGATTGTTGCCCTCTAAACCTGTTTCTACAGCCTGGGGCTCAAACCCCCAAAAGAATACACAGAAAATGAGATTCTCACACTATGGAATCCCATAAGAGATCTCCAGATCCGTCGACATCTGCTACTTCAGCTCTGTTATTTGAGCCTCCTCTTAAATTAGCCAAAAGTTGTTTCCGATAACTTCGGATCCAAAACCTAGATCCGATAAATCTCCACAGATCCATTCACCTCAACTTTTGTTGGATCCGATATCCTCTCAGCTTCCATCCCCCTTTTTAGCACAGTCTCCTCAACGTCATTCATGACCCTCATCTATGGCTTCATCCTGTCAGTCTTCTAAGATCTTTACAGAAGTTGATGTGTACAGGATGATGAGGAAGTTCTTCAGGATGCAGATACAAATGGGAGTTCAACAGGTGCCAAACCCATTGGGTCCTGAGACCCTTGTCAGTACCACTTATCAATTATTAGCTCCTTCTTTGATCTGACTTTTGGTTTCAGAGCCATCCGATCCAGAAGTCCTGGAATCATTTGCCTGGGATCCAAAGATATTGTCATCTTTGACTCTGATGGTGTCTGAGTGGTCCTGCACCAAGTACTTTGGAGCCATATCTACTCCGAAGTTGTCTGAGCCGTTTCTGCCCCTCAGAGCTTTGACGGAATATAGCTCAGCTTTGACTTTCTCCTTGAGTAGTTTGCCTTTGAGATGAAGGGGACAATAAGCCTGCCTTATTGGATCCATTGGTGTCTTTGTCTCCAAGGTATTCTACCTTCAAGGTAGTGAACAGTGCCCGCTCTGTTCTCAGAGTTCTCTTTGGCTCCAACTACCCAGTACCATTTGATTCTGTGTCCAGAGACTCAGTCTCCCATTCCACTGGAATAGCCTACCTGAACCAGTCTCCAGACCACCCACCAGGGTAAAGTAATCTCTTCAGACGCCTCTCGAAAGCATCTCACTGAAGAAGTCCCTAGGAAGAGGAAGTGCAAAAGGAAGAACTTAGACTCTGTAAGAGTCTGTCACAGAGGAGACTGACTTCGCTGAAGGGGAAGGGTCTCCCAGATCACCACCTGATGATGTCTTATTTGGAGTCTTGAAATAAAGGGGTGGTTGGTCTCTCAGTAACCCTTCCGAAGAAGAGTTGGTGTTCCTGGAGACCTTTGGCACTGGCCCATCTACCTCCTGGCTGACTCTGCCCACCGATGAGCTCATTGATTCCATCTCTTGACAGATGTGGAAAGAGTCTGACATGATTGACCCTATCCGTAAAAGACTAGATAGGATCCTGCACCACCCAAGTATAGAACATATTGGAGTAAAGGAGTACCCATTGATGTTATTTTCATAGCGGCAGCCACTAAGAATCAACTGACAGAATAAATATGATCTTCGTGTTTCACTGTTGCAGTCATTACATTTGGGTTATCTGCTTGCAGTAGCCCTCACTCAGCCTGATTAACAAAGTCTTGGGTCCTGTGTCTGCTACTGTCCCTTCTTCCATGGCGTCAGGTCATCAGGGGTATAAAACATGCAGCCGACACCATTACATCAGTCTTGCTGTGCGGTGCCCGAAGCAGAAGCAGTTTGCAAGTGCCGGTCGGCCGACTCCTGAAATTTTCATTTTTGAGTTTCAGAACCTAAGTCTTCAGCTAAAGCTAAGTACCCAGTTGGGGAAACTTTTTCTTGCTCCTTACCGATGTCAGTAAAAGTTAATAATTGCATTATTTGTGGAAAGCAAATACCTCACAAAGATTTTCATTCGTACTGTATTCCTTGCCTAGGCCCTGACCACGACGTACCTTGATGTCGGTTTTGTGCTTTATTCAATCAGCACACTATCCGTCATCTGTATATTTTCGTTTCTAAATACTTCGGTTCTCTGTTTAATTATCCAGAAATGTCGTCGGTTAGCCATCCGACTACCAGGATTCCGAAAAAAAGCAAAGATAAAGACAGGCCACCTAGGTCCAAAGCTGCAGACAACGCTTCTCCTAAGCCAGTTGCCAGTTTGCCAGTACTCAGTGAGGCGCTTTTGCAGCCCCTGATACCCACTACTTCTGATTCGCAGGCCTCTACTGAGACCCATTCGGGTATGCTGTGAGATGCTTCAACTGTGGAACCTGCGGATGTTTCTACCTTGGATGGGTCCGGAGCCGCTGTGCAGGCACTGACTTTTGAGGGTGTATTCAGGCCTATGGACCTACATATTAAACTGACGCCTCCTTCTTCATTTAGGCCCAAACCTCGAACCATGCCTAAGAAACCGACGCCCAGGCCATATGTTCAGGCCTGTATGCCTAAAAAAACAAATGATAAGAATGGCTGAAGATCTTATAACTCTAATCAGGGGAAGCCAACCTCCCCCTTCTAAGAGATCTAGGACTGAAGCTGACCAGGATTCTGATTTCTCTGATTCTTCTGATGGTCTGGATTTACCGTTATCTACTTATGAGGATTCTGATGCAGAGGACTCTAGTCCCTCTGCTTCCCCTCCAGAGGATTTTTCTTTTGGTGAAACCTTGCATGCATTTTCACTGGGAAAGCCAGGATTTTTCTAATTCAAAAAAGAGGCTTAGGGATGTCTTACTCCTGCTTCAGCATAGGCCTTTAGCTATACCTCCTGTACTAGATATTGATGATGCCTTTTCAGAATCTAGTTTGGCCCCTGATTCCTGGCCTCTTGCTCCCAGAAAACCTGACATATTACAGGGTTCCTAATTCACACAAGTTCCCTTTTAAAAATCCTATTGCGGATCCAGAAACAATTTCACAGGGACCCAAGGGCATTAAAGCTTCTACTGCTAAAAATCCTACCCTTTCTGATAGGGACTCCATGGCACTGGATAGATGGGGTAAGAAGGTTTAAAGTTCTGCAACCTTGTTCATTAGGGCTTTAAACTGCCAGTTTCATATGTTAAAGTATCAACAACATGTTATTGGATTGCTCAAACAGAAAATTATGTTGATTCCTGACTGTGCTGAAAATAAAGAATTACAGGATTTAATGCATTCTGCTGAAGAGGTTGGAAAACATACTTTGCAATGTGGATTTGATTAATTAGAGGCCTCTTGCAGGGCTGTGGTTACTGGATCTGTGCTCAGAAGGCATGCTTGGCTTAAGGAGCAATCTTTGCCTGATCATGTTAAAGCTAAACTGTTGGATGCTCCCTTAAAACAGGACCGCCTGTTTGGCAACAAAGCTGAGGAAGTTCTGAAAAAGATGGAAGATAAAGCTAAATTTATGCAAACTGTTAAAGATTTCTTACAAGTTCAGCCTCCTAGATTTAGTAGGCATTGGCCCTCTAAGAATTGGTGCTTTACAGCTCCTTCCAGGTCTTCTCAGTCCAAACCCAGACACAGCAGAAACCCCAGGTTTCAGTCCCAGGGGGCACACAAGACTAAGCAGTGGGGGGTTTCCACATCCAAATCTGGGAGTAGTAAGACTCCCCCCTATGGAAAACTCTCTCAATGACTTGCTTTTAAAACTTCCAAGCACTTCCCAACTGAATGCTACTTTAGACGGAAAGATTGGTCTGCAGGCCAAAAACTGGGAACTTATTACCCAGGACAAATGGGTTTTAAATATAGTGTCCCAAGGATACAGATTTCACTTCCACACATTGCCAACACCAAGCGGGTGGCCAGATCTACCCCCAAATCAGTGGGCAGAGGCCCAAAATCAAGTACTCTCTCTCTTAAGCATGGGGGCTATTCAGTTGGTACCAGAAGAGGAAAAACGACAAGGTTTCTATTCGAGACTTTTTTTGGTACCCAGAAAAGACAATACATGGCGTCCTATCTTGGACCTTTCTACTCTAAACACCTATTTGGTGATTCCAAAATTCAAGATGCTGACTCTTCACTAGCTGCTTCCTATGCTAGGCAAAAATGCATGGTTGGCAACACTAGACTTAAAAGAAGCATACCTGCACATCCCAATCAGGGAATCTTGCAGAAGATAACTTTGCTTCAAAGCAAGCTACATGCATTATCTCTGCACTGCCCTTAGGATTCTCTACTGCGCCCAGGGTATTCACAAAGTGCCTAGCTCCAGTCATTGCATTTTGCAGGCAAAGAAATGTTCAAATATACCCATACCTGGATGATTGTCTAATTCAGATAGAAAGCCAGGACACACTTTTGAATCATCTGGCCTTTGTTCAAAGGGTGCTAACTTGTCTAGGGTACATCATAAATGAAAAGAAATCACACCTGGTACCCTGTCAACAAATTATATTCCTGGGAGCAAGCTTAAATACAACTTCCCAGATGCCTTTCCTCATGCCAGAGAAACGGATTCATTTGACAAACTACTTCAAACAAGTGGCCACAAAAAAACAGTTATCTGCAAGGCAAATACTGCAAGCCTTGGGGTTCATGGCCTCCTGCATTCTTTTAATTCCATATGCAAGACTGCATATGAGAAAACTACAATGGTATCTCAAAAGCCTATGGTGTCAACATTCTCAGGATCTAGAAGCAATGATTCCTATCATACCTTGCCTACGCCTAGAGTTCCTTTGGTGGGCAGAGGCCTGCCACCAAAACAGGGGACTATCATTCACGCTACGCCCTGCCGTCCAAACCTTAACAGACGCATCAGACTATGCATGGGGGGCTCACCTGGCAGGGAAGTGCATTCAGTGCAAATGGAACTCAAGTCAAATGCACCTGCACATAAATCAAAAGGAAATGTTAGCTGTACAGAATGCTCTGACAGCCTTCAAGGGCCACATTCTTCCAGGACAACTAATGGTAAAGACGGGCACCACCACTGTCATGTGGTACATAAGCAGGGGGGTACACATTCTTGACCCCTCTGCAGGCTAGTCATGGCATTGTGGAACACAGCCTTGAGCTACCAAGTGAATCTACAAGCTCAATTCCTGCCAGGAAAACTAAATACACTGGCAGATGGACTAAGCAGAAACTTCATGGACCCACATGAGTGGAAACTGGAACCAAGGATTTTCAACATGTTGACAAGCAAATGGGGGAGCCCAGGTAAAGACCTGTTTGCTTCTCCCCAGGGCCATCAATTGGACAAATTTTGCACAAGGATTCCCCACAAACTAGCTTGGAAAGTGGATGCTCTATCCTTAAGCTGGAAAAACATATCAGTTTATGCCTTTCCTCCT
Source organism: Protopterus annectens (assembly GCF_019279795.1). Classification (NCBI taxonomy): domain Eukaryota; kingdom Metazoa; phylum Chordata; order Ceratodontiformes; family Protopteridae; genus Protopterus; species Protopterus annectens. The sequence continues at coordinate 121,293,663 of NC_056749.1, forward strand.
CTCCCTCTGCTCCCAAGGTACTACTGAAGATCGAACAGGACAAGTCAAGGACGGTTTTAATTGCACCAGACTGGCCACACCAACAGTGGTACGTACACCCTCTTGCGCAGTGTGTCTCGCTTGGCCCCATGGCACCTGCCTCAGACTCCTTCCCTGTTGTCTTAGCAGGAGAACCAGATTCTGCACCCTCAGCTGCAAACCTTGAACCTGGCGGCCTGGCTAATTATCTAAGCTCTCCTTTACCACCCCTCAGTAAATCAGTGATGGATATCATTTTAGAGGCAAGGAGGCCTAGTACTAGAAAATGTTATGCTGCAAAATGGAAAAGATTTTATGCCTGGAACCAGTCTTAAGGGATGAGCGCAGCAGTGCCCAATTTACCTCAGATTCTACAATACTTGACTGAGATACTTCATAAGGGCTTGTCCTTTTCCTCCATCAAAATTCATGCCTCAGCCATTTCAGCTCATTATAGCACAGAGCCTCCCCTCTTCTCTCACCCACTGCTGAAGCAGTTCCTCAGAGGGGCAAAAAAAATTAAGGCCACCCAGGAGAGCTCCAATTCCAGCCTGGGACCTTAACTTTGTCTTGGAGAAACTCGCTCTTCCTCCTTTCGAGCCAGCTGCTACTGCAGATTTAAAATTCCTTTCTTGGAAAACAGCTTTCCTTTTAGCAATCACTTCAGCAAGAAGGGTATCTCAATTATAGCTTTATAGGTTCATAGGTAGGTACTCGGCTATTGGCCCTAGGGCATATACAAGCCTAGCCAAAAAGGTACCCTGGCTTTTGCCACCTAAGAAAATTATTTTCCTGTGCCCCTGTCAAGCAGAACCACAGAAGTGATCCCCGGGGTGAATTTCCTATTACCCATCCAATCATCAAGATTTTTCTTGAAGAGTGCTAATGAGGAGCTCTGTTTGACATAGGTAGTCTATTCCAGACTATGGGAAGTCTCTGGGACAGGAATCTATCCCTCCAGCATGTTCTGTTTATTGTGGTGACAAGGTTTAGGTCCCTAGAGCGTGTAGATCAGAGGGATTTGGATTTCTTTAAGTGGAGCATGTCCAACAACTCTGGGTTTGACATAGCTTTGTATGTTAGGCAGAGATCGCCTCTTGAGTAGACTATATGCGATGGAGTAAAGCTGGTGTTTTTTGAGTCTGTCTGCGTAAGTCATCTGTTTGAGTCGGTCTGCGTAGGGCATCTCTTTGAGGCCAGTAATCCTCTTTGTGAGGTATTTTTGCAGCCTTTCCAGTTGTAGATGTCTTGTGAGGTACATACCAAAAGGGGCGTTGTACTCTATAATAGGTCTAATGAGTGATGAGTAGAGGGGAACAATGACCTCTCTTTTTCTGGATGAGAAACCTGTTATGATGAGGTGTGCCACGTAGAAGGATTTCCTGACCACTGTGGCAATGTGATTATCAAAGGAGAGACTACTGTCCACCTGTGTCCCAAGGTCTCTTATCACACTTTCAGTGTTAAGTAGACTATGGTAGTTCATGGGTACAGAGTTTTAACCAAAGGGGATGACAATGCACTTTTTGGCATTAAGCTTGAGACCATGGCTTTTGACACCAGGCATCTGTATCAGTGAGGCCCTTTTATAGGATGAACACATCGTTAGGAGTTTCGATTATGGCTCCTAGTTTGCAGTCCTCTGTGAATTTAGTTAGCCAAGACCACCTGTGTTAGCCTGTACTTCAGAGAAGTAGATGCCAAACAGGAGAGGACCCAGGACTGAACCCTAGGGAACTCCACTTGTCACTGGTCTGAAGTCTGATTTGGAGTCTGCTACTTTCACAGTGTGGGTTCTGTCATTAAGCCAGTTGGCAACCCATCTTGTGACATAGGGATTTATACCTAGTTTAGTGAGTTTATCTATATTTCCAGAGTGGGGGATGGTGTTGAACGCCTTGGCGAGATCTAGATAGGCTGTGTGAACCACCTTACCCTCATCCATGGCCTTGGTGACTACTTCAAAGAAGTCTATCAGGTTTAGGAGACATGATCTGCCTTTTACAAACCCAAACTGTGTGGGGTCCAGGGTTTGAATGTCTTTGTTTATGAGTTCCATGATGATACATTCCATGGCCTTGCAGACGAGGCTCGTCAGGCTAATGGGGCGGTAGTTCCCAGGCTCTGTTGTGGCCCCCCCCCCCCCTTTGTGGAGTGGGATAACCATTGCGGTGCACCATTCAATGGGCACAAAGCCTGAGGTGAGGCTATGATTGAACATGATACTTAGGTGGGGTGCCAGTTCATTCTGTAGTTCGTGTAGAAGGCAGCCTGGGATGTTGTCAGGTCACATGGATGCTGTGTTCTTGACTTTGGAGAGTGAGGTTTTTACCTGTGCAGCCATGATTACAGGAACTTTGCATTCTTCCGGTATAAAGATGGGCCTTTTAGGGGGTGAGAGGGGCGTAAAGTTAACACTGAACCTATCTGCCAGGATGTTGGCAATATAAATTGTTTCTGTATATTTAGTGTCATTGTGCTGTAACTCAGAGCAAATCTGAGTGTTGCCATTGAGATTCTTGACATAGCTATAGAATGCTTTGTGGTTGTCTTTAGAATCAGTGAGTATTTTGTTTTCATAACTAGCTTTGGAGGATTTTGAGGAATCTCAGCGTCTTACTGAGGCTGACCAGGGAGTTCTACCAATCATGGGATTTTACTCTTTTTTTTTTGCAACAGTTTCTTTTGTTGTAGTGTTTTTTTATGGTAGAAGACCACCAGATTAGCTTCCTTTTTTTGGAGGATACCATCTTGGTTCTGTTAGGGATAGCACGATCCATGAACTCGTGTAAGTGCTTATAAAGTGCATCTTGGTTCTGTTAGGGATAGCACGATCCATGCACTCGTGTAAGTGCTTATAAAGTGCATTTGTGTAGAATTCAGCAGTCGTACCTCTATTGTCCATCTGCATGGGTTTCGTGAAGTTTGCCACTTCTGTCTTAAGAAGCGTGAAGTTGGCTTTGGAGAAATTTTTTACGGTTGTTTTCCTAATGGGGGGGTGGGGGCAGGATGTGGATGTCTAGGGTGATTAACTTGTGATCAGATCTGACCAACGAGGAGCTGACCTGTGGTGTGGAACACCGGTCACCCATGTTGGTGATGACCAGGTCTAGGATATTGCTGTCCCTGGTGGGGGTGTGGATAAGTTGATCCAAGGCACTGGAATTGATGATTTCCAGAAAATATTGAGCAAAAGAGTTGGTACATGAGTAGTTTTCCCAGTTAATGGTAGGGTAGTTGAAATCACCCATTATTAGAGTGTTGGATTGTACCTTAATATTTTCCAGTGTATCAAGAAAAGAGGAGTGGGAATCCTGGGGCATGGTGGGGGGGGGGGTCTGTAGCAAGCTATAATCTGGATTGCGGTTTTGCCCAGAGTTTAACTTGGATAATCTTGGATACATTATGCTGAGCAACTAGCTTGAAGGTGTGGATATCCTTAATGAATATGGACATGCCTCCATCTTTACTGTTTCGGTCCGGGTTTGGTGGTCGAAAGGTGTGGTATGAATTATAGCCTGGTAATGCAGGGGTGCTTTCTTGAGCTTTGAACCAGGTCTCTGTCACTGCACAGATGTCAGTGTTCTCCATTTTAAGGAGTGCCTCGAGTGAATACATTTTGAGGTTTAGACTTCTAGCATTACCCTCAGATTTTGCTTGTTTGTACCTGTTATGGTGGTAAATTTGTCATTTGAACCTTGCCCAAAAAAGGCACTATAGGGATAGCAAGAGCCTTTGCCAGTATCAAGAATCCCAAGGGCGACAGGTGCAGGCCATCTCTGGCAAAGCAGTGTGGTCTGTCGATCATGTCATCCCAGGCAGACAGATACTGGATTCCCATAGAATGACACCAGAAGCTTAGCCAATTGTTAGTCAGTCATTTTGTCCTTGTACTGTGGTATCATTCTGGGTGATGGCAGGATGCTACTCAGGGCTAGGGTCATACCTGCCTGGGCTACAAGATCGGAGAGCTCCTCCATGTCTCTTTTCATGTAGTCCAGGGAGGTACGTCTTGGGTCATTCACACCAACATGGACAATTACAGAGTCATATTTGTACTTGTGAAGTGACCTGAGTGCGTGCGTTATGTGGCAGATCCTGGCACCCGACAGGCAGCTGGCAGTAACTTTTTCCTTGTTTAGCCTGGTGAGTGGAACATCAGTGTGCCTGACTATAGAGTCACCTATGACTAGAATATTGGGTAATGTTATGCCTTATGGGCTGTAGTTGAGTGGCACACTGAGTATGTGGGCTATGTGTCATTTGGGTTGTGTTGGGGGTGGAGATTGCTTGCATTTCTGCTTTGGCAGTCTCAGTTGTTTGGGCAGATTTTTACTGAGAGTCTTCGCGAATGTAGGTGTGTGTTTTGGTGATGTAGGTTTTGAGGGACTATGTGATGTCTGGTGCGGTGCAAGTGTTTACCTTCTCCTCTTGACTGTCTAGTTCAGTCTTCGGTGAAGACAGCTTTGCTTCCAGTTTGGCTATGTAAGTGCATCTCTCACAGGTCATAGTGTTGGGTGGTAGGAGGAGAGGGTTGTCTGTGTACATAAGGCAATTGCTGCATTGTCCCAAGATGCCCAGATTCATCAGGTAGATAGGAGAAAACACCGGGAGCTGACCTTTAGACATGCCTGAATAGGTGCTTATTTATTAAGTACTAAAAACTGTTTCCCTCTAGACAAGTGAGAAAAGTTGAGTACTGTAGTAATTTGTAATTTACTTAGTGCTTACAATGAGTTCTGAACAAGTGCTGAGCTCAAAGAAACAGATCTGAGTGCTAAAACTAAAAAGTTGGCTAGTTGCAAGGGAACATTTCAAGAACAGACTTTGTGGCACCAGGAATAGTTTAACCCTAGTTAAATGTGGGGGGGAGCTCAGGAGCTCACAAACAGTCCTGGACACAGCAAATCCGTATCTGGACAAGACCTGCCACAGGAAAGGGGGGGAAGCAAGCTTAGAATTTTTTTTTTCAGTAAAAGTGGAAATGGAGAAAGCTGGAACAGAAGTTAATTCAACGTTAAGAATCTGAGTGGGTTGGCCTTCACAAATGTTCTCTATTAGATTGCCCTTATGGCAGTGGAGCCTTTCATCATCTTACATGCGGACAAGGGTGTCCCTCGGAACCAATCCCTCCTTCATGCCCAAGGTGGTATCCAGTGTGGCTCTTAATTAGTCCATTCATTTACCTACCTTCTTTCCTAACCCACAGAATAAAGGGGAGCGGATACTGCACTCCTTAGATGTGCACAGACAACTTAGATTCTACTTGGACAGGACTAAACCTCAAAGGAAATCTGAACAACTGCTGGTGGCATTTGCTGCAGAGACAGAGGGGGAGGCTATTTCAAAGCAAATTATTTCAAAATGGATAGGCCACTGCATTCATTTCTGCTGTAAGCACCATGGTAAACCTGTCCCATAGGGCAACATACCCCATTTAACCAGTGCTGCATCTACCTCTACAGCCTTTCTCAGGGGTGTCCCTACCAGGGACATCCTAGAAGCTGCTACCTGGAGTTCTGTGCATACTTTCACCAAGCATTACCATTTGCCATTTTTCTCTAAATCCAGAGCTGGCTTTGCCACTGCAGTTTTGCAGGGCCTTATAGCTCGTCCTAATTCTATTTAAGTTCCTCCTCCCAACCTTAGCTTTGAGAATCTACCCAAATGTAATGACTGCAGCAGTGAAACACGAACATAGTGCAGTTGTGTACACTTACCATAAATATAGATGTTAGTGTGTATTCACTGTTGCAGTCCCGGTTACCCTCCCTCCAGCCCCCTTTCTTCTTTTGGCTACCTCTACTCTCCCTTACTATGCTCAAAAGCTTTTTGGTGTATTTGCTTTTTTGTTGGAGGTATATCCTTGTATTTATAGATTTAATTGTTCCCCATTAGGGGGGCACCTGACATCTGGGGCAAGAAAAACTGATGAAATAGCGTCGGCTGCATGTTTTATACCCCTAACGACCTGATGTCATGGAAGAAGGGACAGCAACCGATGCAGAACCCAAGACTTTGTTAATCAGGCCGACTGAGGGCTACTGCAAGCAGATAACCCAAATGTAATGACTGCAACAGTAAATACACTCTAACATCTACATTTATGGTAAGTGTACACAACTGTACTTTCCTCTGTCTGCCCCATTATCAGGGAGTCTAGGGCACAGGATAGACTAAGCGTGTCTATGCTTCAGTGACCTTCGCTGTTAGGTCAACGAAGTATTTGGCACATTTTATGAGACTTCAGAGGGATTTGATTAAAGAACTTTCCAAATCCCTTTCTGGGACCACATCCTCTGAGGTAGGCAGTACCATTTCCTTGCAGTTGGCTACACTTCAGTCCATTTCAAATTCGTCCACGAGGCTTATCTCATGCCGCTGAAGGTACCTCACTGGCAGCGGGCTCAGGAATTTTCATCAGAAGACATGCTTGGATGCTCTTGTGTGACTTTGTGGAACCCTTCAAATCACATCAACGCTGCCTATGATGGAAGTTCCTTATTTGGCCCCAAAGTTAAAAACACAGTCTCTAGGTATGAGTAAGAAGGAGAAACCCGGTCTTCTTTGGGACTACATTTTTCAGCCCTTCAATGGACCTTTTCTAAGAGTCCAAGAGGGGATGGAAAATGCAGTTCAAAAGAATCTGTGGTCCCTTCCAAGATCCATGTAAAGGCAGTTCCCCCAGGGGCAGAGGGGGAACTGTATTGCAAGACACCATCCCCGCAGCAGAGGGTGGTCCACATAACCAGAGATCTAGGGATACTTTCTCTGACAGATCCCATCAGTGCTCCTGAAAGGAGCCCCAACTGTCCATCTCTGAAGGCAGGGGTTGTTTATCCCTGCACTAGAGAGCCTGGCTAGAAATTAGTAAGATTCATGAGTATGGAAGATAATATCCAGAGGTTATATAATACCATTTTCCCATCCACCCCAGCTAGTATTAAACCAAATCCCCAATGTTCCATCTAATTAAAGGGAAGCAGTAGCACTAGAAATAAACAAGCTGCTAGAATGAGTCCTCCAAGAGGTCCCCCCGGACCAGAAAGAGTCCAGAACTATTTAAGATTCTTTTTAGTGCCAAAGAGAACAGAGGACTGGCGACCTGTCTAATCTCAGCAAACTTAATTGATCAGTTCAGTATACAAAGTTTCAGATGGTCATGGTTAAGTCCATTCTGCCTTTTCTGCACAAAGACGACTATATGTGCTTGATAGATCTTCAGGCTGCATACTATCTTATAAAAATGAACAGATGGTCCAGGAGATATCTATGCTTCCGTCTGGGAGCCAGTCATTACCAGTGCAGATCACTGCCCTTTGGTATTGCGTAGTTGCAGCTCACTTGAGACTGAAAGGTTTCTGGGTGTTTCCACATCTGGACGACTGACTCATAACCACTCCAACCAGGCATCATCTAATTTAAGCTCAGGACTACTTACTGTAGTTATGCAATCATGTTGGGATTTTTGTCAATTACAACATATCTCAACTTGAACCAGCGCAGATATTGGAGTTAATTGGTGCTCTCCAGTACGGCAACTCAAATAACTTCTCTTCCTCTGTCCCATCATTAGCAATTGGACAATATAAAACTATTAATGATCTCTGATGATCATTTCCTTTCATTTTCCTATTAATAAAATCATTAGCATTGTTTCTGGGATTATTGTCACTATCTAATCCTAAAAGGGTTTATATGTAGTACCCCATAGTTTTAATATATAATTATCCACCTCATCCAACATTTTCTGTGGGTATCCCCTCTCTTGAAACATGTTATTAATAGAACTAATTTCTTGTACCAAAATATTATACTCCGATGTCATACGTAAAGCCCTTATACACTGTCCTTTATATATGTTTTCCTTTAACCTGGAACTACTATAAGCTAAATAATCATGGTGGATAATTATATATTAAAACTGTGGGGTACTACATATAAACCCCTTTTAGGATTAGGTAGTGACAAAAAACAATGCTAATGATTTTATTAATAGGAAAATGAAAGGAAATTAACATCATCAGAAATCATTAATAGTTTTATATAGTCCAATTGCTAATGATGTCATAGGAATTATTAAGAATTATTGGTATTTGATTACTAGTGACACGAGTCTCGTGGACATTATAGGTAGTAAACCTGGAATAGTCTTTAAGATGGGAACAAATATTAAAGGTTATTTAGAACAAGTTAAAAAGACTAAAGAAGATTATAGTAATGGTACTAAGCAGTTTACTACAAAATGGGGTTCATGTAACCAATGTAGTTATATAACAGATAAAAATAAAATAGTTATACAAAATCTATTTAGACCGAAACTTAAATTTGCAAAAGGGAATTGCAACACTAAAATGGTGATTTAAATAGCAATATGTCAGGAATGCACAAGTTATTATGTTGGGAAGACGGAGAGAAGTCTCAAGAAATGTATATATGAGCACATGTACAACATAAGGAAGAGGGATTCTAAGAGTGCTCTATATAAACACATTGAAGTGAAAGGTCAGACACATGAATTTAAATTTGCAATATTGGACACCATCAAATATGATCCCAGGGGTAGGGATAATAAGAAATTATTAAGATGTTCATGTTAAGTTGTCAATCTCGCCTTCATTCTTGCTTGATGGGTTCGGAGCCGATCCCTCGGCTCCGACTCGGCACTTGCTAAGCTCGAGAGTCACTTTTACCAGCTCGAGGCAGCCCCATATCCCATGATGCAAGGCGGTAAGTACCCAGATCTCGTTTGCTGCTTCGCTTATGAGGTCCTCCTTTTACCAGCTCCTGGTAAGTGATTTACTACTTTGATATTTTAGCCCCTTTTTACTAAAAACCCTTTAAATTTTAGTTTTAAGTTAATTTTAAAGACTTTCTGACAGAAAATTACCTGTCTCTTCTTATTTTTTTAGTCAAACTTTACCCATCCCATCCCCCCCCTGTTAGGGTGTGTGTGTGTGTTTTTCTACTTATACCTTTTTGGTATATTTAATTTAATTTAATTCTTTGACTGGTGTGTGTGTGTGTTGTGTTACACCATGTCAAAAGAGAGGGTCTCAGGCTTTAAGAAGTGTGACTCGTGCTGTCAGAAGATGTCTCTGACAGACGGTCACACTTCTTGCCTGTATTGCCTGGGGCCTCTTCACCTGCAGGACTCCTGTGCTATATGTCATTCCTTCAGCCAGAGAGTCCTGCAGGAAAGAAGAAACAAACTAATACTTAGGGGCCTTCTTAAGCCAGAGGGCTCTCCGGCTAAGTCGGCTCCATCCAAAACTGCCAAATCTTCCAAGGCCCAGGCTTCTGTGTCAAAGCCTGCGGCCTCGGCTCCGACTCGTTCTGAGTCGAGATCGGCTCGGCTGGAGCCGATTCTGGCTTAACTAAGCCTTCGGCACCGATGGCTATCAGTGCCGATTCTGCATCGACCACTTCGGTGTCGGCTCCGATCGGTTCCGACCACCATGTGGCACAGGCATCGGTGTCGGCTCCGATCGGCTCCGACACCGTTACTTTTGTGGCTGTATCGGCTCCGGCTGGGGCCGATGCATCGAGCTACCTGTCGGCTCCGATAAGTTGTCGGCTCCGACAGGGTCTATAGTTTCATCGGTTCCGATGGCTCCTTCCAGGAAGAGGTCGAGGTCTCCTTCCTTGGAGCCGATACTTTCGGCTCCGGCTTCACCTCTCCTTTCGGAACGGAGCCATCGGAGCCGATCTTCAAGGTCATCCAGGCTTTCTGACCATGACTTAGAGAGAGTGGTCAGTAGATTACTTAAGTCACAGGCACTGGCCCAAATGTTACATAGTCCGTCTCAACAGACGACTATTGGTCCACACCCCGTTACAGTTCCTCCTTCAACTCTACCCCAGAGCTTGGAGTTGGAGTCTTCGGGAATGGTTACTGCTTCGGCTGGAGGACAGATACCTACTTCTGTTTCTTCAGCCTCTACTCTTATCTCCTCTTCGAGACCTTCCTTAGAGGGATTCGTGGCCGGGCTTCCATGGTCTCCTCCGAGGGGTGAGTGGCATCGACCCTTGTCGGAGCCCGCTCTTCCCCTTGGAGCCTCGGCCCTGGTGAGCGCGGCTCCGACATCTGCCGCGGAGACTTCGCGTTGGGTGGTCCCTGGAGTTCCTAGTTCTTCGAACGGGTTCTCTCGGACCTGCCTGGGAGGGGAGCATTCGAGGTGATGAAGAGTGTGCTGGCCACTGGTATCAGTCAGCAGTCTGTTCCCTTAGCTCCTCCCTCTATAGTGCCTGTTGACATCTCTGCCACTTCTCTTGCTACAGGACCCAGAGATCCTCCGCCTCAGGTTTCCCCATTGGGAATTTCCCCTCTTCCGAGGATTCTCCTGATGTTTCGGGAGATCCTCCTAGGAAGAGGACTTGTAAGAGGAAACATGTAGACTCCCGAGTCTATCACTTCAGATACTGACTTTGATGAGTCAGAGGGATCCCCTAGATCCCCCTCTGAGGATGTCTCCTTCTCAGACATCCTAGAACTCCTTAAACAGAGGGGAAACTGGCCCACCAACAATCCCTCTGAGGATGAGTCAGTATACCTAGAGGCGTTTGGATCTCGGCCCTCCACCTCCTGGGTGTCTCCGCCTTTCGACCCCCTTATGCAGGTTATTGCCCGAAGGCGTGGGCAGCTCCTGACTCTGTAGAGCCAGTCCCTAGGAGGCCTTCAAAATTTATCACTGCCCTGTGACAAGCAATTCCTCACTAAGGGTGTCCCGCTGATGCCATGGTGGTGGCTGCTGCCACCAAGAAGGAACTTGCAGATCCTTCCGCACGTCCATCCTCCTAATAAGGACTCTAGGACCATGGATAGGTACGGTAAGCGGATGTTTTCCTCAGCGACCTTTGCTATGCGTTCGCTGAATTACCTATGTCACTTCACCAGACTCCAGAAGGATATCCTTAAGGAGCTGGGTGAAGTAGTACAGGATCCTACAGCTGCAGGGGCTCAAGAAAAAATTGCTTCGCAGCTAGGAACCCTTAATTCCATTGCAAACTCCTCCATGCGGCTAATATCATATGCTGCTGATGGAGCGAGTAGAGCCGCAGGTACAGGTGTGGCTCTTAGACGCCAAGCCTAGATGCGGCTATGTGACTTTGCAGATCCCTTTAAGGCGTCCTTCACAAATTCTCCCTTTGATGGGTCAGCTTTGTTTGGCCCTCAGGGGAAGGAAACTTTGACCAGTTGCGAGCAGGACGGCAAGACTCTTTCTGCTGTAGGAGTCCGTTTTTCCACCCCTTCTAGACCTTACCCCAAAGGACAGAAAGGTGGCAAAATGTGGTTCCGCAAATCCCAAGGAGTCACGCCGGATTCACGTGGTCAGTTTACCCCTAGAGGCAGAGGGGGTAACAACAACAGACGCCGCTCTAGAGGCAGAGGGGTCCAAAACCAGGAAACAGAGAGCCTCTCTGACAAGCCCTTTCAGCATCCCTGAGATGTTGCCCGGCTGTCCCTCCTTGGAGGCAGTCGGGAAGATTATCACTGTACCCAGAAGCCTGGCATTCCCTCACTCAAGACAGATGGGTACAGTCGATCATATCCAAGGGTTACATAATTCCTTTCGAGGAAAGTCCTTTCCCTCAAATTCCCTTCCAGATGTACCACCGGTCTAAGGGAAATTGCAGAGTTAGAAGTCTCAAAACTACTGCAAAAAAGAGCCATTCAGCCAGTTACAACAGACCATTCAGAGCCCGGAATCTACTCAAGGTTCTTTTTGGTCCCCAAAAAGACGGGAGACTGGAGACCAATATTGGATCTCAGCAGACTCAACAAGTCTGTGAGGAAGACAAGATTCCGAATGGTCACTCTTCAGTCAATTCTGCCCTTCTTACAGAAGGACAACTGGATGTGCTCAATAGATCTTCAGGATGCGTACTATCACATCAAAATTCACAGACGCTCCAGGAGATTTCTCCGCTTTCGGCTGGGGTCCAGTCATTTCCAGTTCAGAGCCCTGCCCTTTGGTCTCACTACAGCCCCCAGAGTGTTCACCAAATGCATGGCAGTGGTCACGGCTCACCTGAGACATCAAGGATTCCAGGTGTTTCCGATCTCGACGACTGGCTCCTGTCAGCCACCACCAGGCATCAGCTTATACAAGCCAGGGATTACACAATAAATCTTTGTTCTCATTTGGGCATCTCTATCAACTTCGAAAAGTCATCCTTATCGCCCTGCCAGTCTATTACCTTCATAGGCGCAAACTTAAACACTGTTCGGATGTCAGCTACCCTTACAGATCAAAGAGTTTCAGACATTCAGAGTCATGTCAGGATCATTCTGGCCAACAAGAAAGTACAGGCCAGAATGGTTCTAAAGGTATTAGGCCTCATGGCTGCGGCCATTACTCTTCTTCCCCTGGCTCGATTCTACATGCGCCTTCTTCAGTGGATGCTGTTCACACAGTGGTCCTACCAACAACTTCCAATGCGTCACCAGATTCTGGTGACACAGACTTGCAAAGATCATCTTGCTTGGTGGATCACATCTCCTCAGGTTCACCAAGGCAGGTACTTTGTACCCCCATCCCCGATAGCCACTGTCACCACGGATGCCTCCCTGATCGGGTGGGGGGGTCATTATCAGGGCAGGATGGTTCATGGGACGTGGCAGCCGTTCGAGTACCATCTGCACATAAATGTCCTGGAGATGAGAGCAGTGCTTTTAATGTTGCAAGCCCTCAACGACTTTCTTCCCGTAGGGACAATTGCAGTCCACACAGACAACATGTCTGTAGTTTGGTATATCAACAAACAGGGCGGAACCAAGTCCTACCCTTGTGTCGAGAAGCGCTCAGACTATGGCAATGGGCGATCTCCTCTCATCGGTTTCTGGTAGCAACGCATATCCCTGGGAAAACCAACATTGTAGCGGACAGATTGAGCAGAGCTATTCTCATGCCTCACGAGTGGTCTCTCAAGCAATCTATAGCGGAAGAGATTTTTCTGGAATGGGGTCGCCCATGTTGCGATCTTTTGCTACTCCCCAAAACAGCAAATGTCCAGCCTTCTTCTGCCTCTTCCTTCTACCAGTCCATCCCCCAGAGACGCTCTGACCCAGGATTGGCCCCAGGGACTTCTTTATGCCTTCCTCCATTTCCTCTGATCCCTCAGGTTATCCAGAAAGCTACCGTTTTGAGAGCCAAATTGATTCTCATTGCCCCTTATTGGCCTCGACAAGTTTGGTTCCCGTTCCTCCATCATCACCTTTTGGTGCAGCCGTGGCATCTGGACCCAGTGCCAGATCTTCTGATTCACCAATCGGGTCAGCTGCACCGGTCTATCCCTTCTCTCAACCTCACAGCATGGTTGCTCCACTTCCTTCCTTAGCCAGGCTTCCTTTGATCTCTAACCCAGTTAGAGACATCATAGTAGCTTCGTTAAAATCCTCTACCAGGAGGATTTATACAAGCAAATGGAAACGTTTCTCTTATTGGGCTAAGGCCAAGAATATTGATCCTTTCACTGCCCCTGTTCAGGCAGTCCTGGACTTCTTAGCAGAGATTTTTCATGCAGGCTCCTCTTCTTCCACAGTCAGAGTTCAATTGGCTGCTATCTCCAACTTTCATGTCGGGGTAGCAGATCATAATATTATGTCCCATAGGCTCTGCAGGGCCTTCTTGAAAGGAATTTTCCTACTAAAGCCTCCAATCAGGAATCCTCCTCCTCAGTGGGATCTAAATTTAGTGCTGACATCCTTGATTCTTCCCCTTCAAGCCAGCTGTTTCTTGTTCCCTGAAATTTCTTTCTTGGAAAACTTTATTCCTAGTGGCTATTACATCGGCCAGGAGGGTGTCTGAACTTCATGCTCTATCGGTTCGACCCCTATTTGGTTTTTCACAAAGACAGAGTATCTTTGAGAACTAATCCGACCTTTTGCCTAAGGTCGCTTCAAAGACCAATTTGAATCAATCCATTGATCTCCTGTATTTTTCCCAAACTATTCAGACAGAGCTGAACAAAACTACATTATCTTGATGTCCACCGTCAACTTAGATATTATTTGGACAGAACAAAAAATTTAGAAAATCTGATCAACTTTTTGTTTCCTATGCGGATAATAAAAAGGCCTTCCTGTTTCTAAAGTGACCTTGTCCAGATGGCTTTCTTGGTCATCTCTGAAATTTATCTGCTCAGGGGAAAACAGCTGTGCTCAAAACCTAAAGCACATTCAACTAGGAGCTTAGCTACTTCTACAGCCTTTCAAGCTAGACTTCCTTTAGACACTATTTGTGCAGCGCCACTTGGGCCACTCCTCACACTTTTGTTTCCCATTACAAATTGGACTTGGCCTCCAGGGACAGAGCCAGTTTTGGCTCTACAGTCCTCAAGAGTCTGTTCCATTGAGCCACCCAGGATAGAGGTGCTAGGACGCGGTCCCATCAAGCAAGAATGAAGGCGAGATTGACAACTTAACATTAAGAAGTTATGTACCTACCATAACGCTCCATGTTAGTTGTCTTCTCGCCTTCTTTCTTGCGACCCTCCCTCCTTCCCCCTGGCCTGGACAGACCTTGTTATAAGAAATTATTATGCTGAAGACCATTCAGACCTGGTCCTTCTTCCATCCTGTAAGTTTTCTTTCTTCCTTTGGGAAGTGTTTTATGCTTGGTGCTATTGCCCTTTGTCATCAAACGAGATCTGGGTACTTACCGCCTTGCATCATGGGATATGGGGCTGCCTCGAGCTGGTAAAAGTGACTCTCGAGCTTAGCAAGTGCCGAGTCGGAGCCGAGGGATCGGCTCCGAACCCATCAAGCAAGAAAGAAGGCGGGAGAAGACAACTAACATGGAACGTTATGGTAGGTACATAACTTCTTATTCATCTCACATTGCTGCAGTCCTTACACTTGGGTAGTCCGCTGTCCTCGGTCGGCCCGAATATCAAAGTATAAGGCTGACGTCGGTCAGGGCGCATTTGACTGACATCAGGACGTCAGGGTACAAATGCGCATGACCGACGTCATATCCTCAGTCTTTTTTGCCGCATGGTCCGATGCAGAAGCAGCATTGCAAGTGCCGGTTGGCGTTCTGAGATTTTTCGATTTCGAAGTTTCAGACCGAGTTCAAAGTTGGCTAAGTACCCCGTTGGGGAATATTTTAGTTTTTCTTGCCTCAGTGATTTACCGGATGTCAGAAAAGTCAATAATTGCATTTCTTGTGGGAAACAGATACGCATAGAGATTATCATACTTTGTGTATTCCTTGCTTAGGGCCTGAGCACGACGTTGTTGGCTGTCGCTCTTGTGCTAGATTTAATAAACGCACTATAAAGAGAAGGTTGGATTGTGCAAGGTTAGTCTTTGGGAAGCGGTGCAATTATAAAATGCCGCCGGATGCTCCGACGCCCGCTTCTTCAAGAAGCGCAAGGACAAGGCAGTTAAGTTTAGGCTAGAAGAACCGCCTGTACCGGACGCCGGTTCTTTGAGGTGTCGGTGGAGCCGGTGGCTCCACCGGAGGTTTCTTTGTGTTCCCAGGGTGAGACCTTATTATTGCAAGATGTGGCCTCTCAGGAGGCAAGTCAGGCTGAGGGGCTTCTCAGGTTACTATACTCCCTCCCTTCCTAAGGTGGCTAGGCCCTCTCCTTCTGTTTCAAAGGCTTCTCCCAGGGCAGGCCAGGTTTAGCTTCAGTTGGTGTTACCCTAGCTCTTCAGGTACTGTGCCCAAGAAGCATATGCTTAAAATGGCAGAAGATTTGATTACTTTGATTAGGGTTCTATGCCCCTCCTGATAAGAGACCTAGGGTGGAGCCTGAGCTGGGGGGTTTTGAGCAGGCTTCAGATGTTTCAGAGTCTTCGGCTGAAGACTTGCAGGAGTACTCTCCTTATTCTGATTCTGATGTGGATGATTCTACTCCTTCTGCTTCTCCTCCTGAGGTTTTTCTTTTTCAGAAACTCTTCATTCTATGAGGGAGCATTTTAAGTGGGAAGGTCAGGACTTCTCTGATTCCAGGAAAAGGCTTAGGAATTTCTGTTTTACCCCAGCATAGGCCTTTGGCTATACCTCCTGTTTTGGATGTAGTGGAAGATGTTTTTACAGAGGCTTCTCTTAATCCTGATTCTTTGCCTCCTGCTCCTGTTAAGCCGGATAGGTATTACAGGGTGCCTGAAGCTCATAAGTATCTTTTTAAGAGTCCTAGGGCAGACCCAGAAACTGTTAGCCAGGGTCCTAAAGGTGTTAAGGCTTCTGTTGTTAAGAATCCGGTTCCTGCAGACAAGGAGGCTAGGGCCTTGGATAGATGGGGAAAGAAAGTTTATACTTCTTCCACTCTTGCTATGAGGGCTCTGAATTGCCAGTTTCACATGTTGAAATACCAAAACTATCTCCTTTCACAATTGAAGTCTAAGGTTGATGCTCTAGTAGTAGGTATTGATTGTAAAGAGTTGCAAGATTTAGTACATGTTTCTGAACAGGTGGGTAAGCATTCTTTGCAATGTGGTTTTGATGCTGTACAGGCCTCGTCTAGGGTGGCTGCCACTGGGTCAGTTCTTCGCAGGCACGCCTGGCTGAGGGATCAGAATTTGTCTGAACATGTTAAAACAAGGATTTTAGATGCTCCTTTACAATCTGACGTGTTGTTTGGTCCTCCTGTTGAGACAGTTTTAAAGAAAATGGAAGACAAGGCTAAGTCTATGCAGACTGTTAAAGATTTTTTGCAGGTCCAGCCTCCAAAGTTTAGTAGAAATTGGCCTACTAAGGGGTGGACGTATCCTTCTTATGATTCCCAGTCTAGGGGTAGATCTAGACATGGTAGGGGCAGAGCTCAGGGCTCTTTCAGGCCTAGAACAGGGAGTTCTCCTGCACAATCTTCGGGTGAGGGCAGGGGTCAGTCCTTTCGTAAGCAGACCCAATGACCTACCTTTTCAGCTGCCAGAGCCTGCTCGTCTGGCAGCACCTTTGGGAGGAAGGTTGGCACTTTTCAAAGAAAATTGGAGTTTAATTACCCAAGACAGATGGGTATTGGATATCATACACCACGGCTACAGGTTTTATTTCCATACCTTGCCTCCTTTCAAAGGCATGCCAGACGTTCCTCCTCAACAAAGAATAGAGGCTCACAAACAGGTTTCTCTGTTGCTCCAAATAGGGGCCATACAGCCGGTCCCTATGCCAGAAGTGGGCCTAGGATTTTATTCTCGCCTGTTCCTAGTACCAAAGAAGGGGAACACGTGGAGACCAATTTTGGATTTATCTATCCTCAACACTTATCTGGACATTCCCAAGTTCAAAATGTTGACGTTGCAGCAGCTTTTACCTCTGCTGGGCAAAGATCATTGGATGGTAACTTTGGATCTCAAGGAGGCTTGCCTTCATGTTCCTATCAGACTAAGTTGCAGGAAGTATCTGCGTTTTCGAGCTGGGACTTCTCACTATCAGTTCTCTGCATTGCCCTTTGGCTTATCTACTGCACAGAGTGTTCACGAAAGTTCTGGCTCCAGTGATAGCTTTCTTCAGACTAAAAGGAATACAGATCTATCCTTATTTGGACGACTGCCTGATTCTGGCTCAAGGAAGGGAAGAGCTTTTTCATCATTTGGAATATGTGATAGCAGTGCTAAGATGCCTAGGGTATTCTGTGAACGAAATAAAGTCCAGTCTAGTACCCTCTCAGGACATGTGCTTTCTGGGTGTGAGACTGAATACAGCATCCCAGATGGCCTTTTTAACCCCGGACAAACAAAAGAGTCTATCCCTTTACTTCCATCAACTATCTCATCAGTCCGGGCTGACTGCAAGGACAGTCCTTCAAGCCTTAGGGTTCATGGCATCTTGTATTCTGGTGCTTCCCAATGCCAAACTGCATATGAGGAAGCTACAATGGTATCTCAAAAATGTATGGACACAGCACTGCCAGGATCTGGACACTGTCATTCAAATAATACCTTGCATTCAAAAGGAATTTTGTGGTGGGCTCAGGAATGTCACCTAAACAAGGGACTCTCTGTGACCCGGCCAGAGGCGAGTCAGATTTTAACGACAGATGCCTCAGACAAAGCTTGGGGAGCTCATCTAAATGGAAAGTGGATACAAAACAAGTGGCCTGTCAGACTACAACATCTACATATCAATATGAAGGAGATGTTAGCAGTCCAGTTTGCATTAATAGCTTTCAAGGAATTACTTCTTCCAGGGCAGGTGTTGATTCTAACAGACAACACAACTGTCATGTGGTACATCAACAAGCAAGGGGAACATTCTTATCCTCTATGCAGGCAAGCAATGATTTTGTGGGAGACTGCTCTCAGTTTACAGCTCAATCTTCAGGCAAGGTTTCTGCCAGGAGCACAGAACTCCTTAGCAGATGTGTTGAGCAGACGAATTATGGATCCCCACGAGTGGAAATTGGATCCTCATGTATTTCAGAAATTGACAGTGTCATGGGGAACTCCAGACATAGATCTGTTCGCTTCTCCACTAAACCATCAGCTGCCAAAGTTTTGCACAAAAAGGTTTCATTCCACAGCTTGAGGAGTGGATGCTCTTTCTTTCAATTGGAGCAATCTTCATATGTATGCCTTTCCACCTCTGCCTCTCCTCCCAAAGGTACTTCTAAAGGTCAGACAGGACAAGCCAAGGATGATTTTAATAGCTCCGGATTGGCCTCGACAGCACTGGTACCCATTACTGAGAAGTCTGATACGGAAGCCTCCATGGCCTTTGCCTTCGATTCCACACCTGTTGTCGCAGGAGGACAGCCATTTGCTAAATGTCAAGCTTCACTCTCTACACCTAACAGCCTGGCATATTCTGTTTTGAACCATAGTGGGCCTCCACTTCCTCAGCAAGTTTTGAATGTTATTTTGGAAGCTAGAAGGCCTAGTACAAGGAAAGTGTACGCAGACAAATGGAAGAGATTTTTATTTTGGAGTGCAGCAAAAGATTTTGATGTTTCTGAGCCTAATTTTTGTGTGGCTCTTCAATATCTTACTGAGTTACTAGACAAAGGTTTGTCTTTCTCTTCTATTAAAGTTCATGCTGCAGCAATTTCAGCTCACTATGATTGACCCACCATTGTTTTCTCATCCTTTGTTCAAGCAATTTCTTAGAGGGGCAAAGAATATAAGACCCCACGAAGAGCTCCTACTCCTGCTTGGGATCTCAATTTTGTGTTGGAGAAACTCACTCTACAACCTTTTGAGCCTGCAGCTACTGCTGAGTTGAAATATTTATCATGGAAGACTGCTTTCTTGTTGGCCATTACCTCTGCAAGAAGGGTTTCTGAATTGCAGGCCCTTATGGCGGTTGAGCCTTTCTTGATTTTCCATAAGGATAGGGTATCATTACGTACTAATCCTTCCTTTATGCCTAAGGTGGTTTCTAGTGTGGCTTTAAACCAAACTATTCATTTGCCTACTTTTTATGCAAATCCCCAAAATAAAGGGGAAAAGATTTTGCACACTTTAGATGTACACAGGCAGTTGCGTTATTATTTGGACAGAACTAAAGGGTTCAGGCAGTCTCAGCAGTTGTTTGTTTCTTTTGCTTTGAGTTCTCAGGGCAAGCCTGTGTCAAAACAAACTATTTCTAAGTGGATTGGGTTTTGCATTGCTTTCTGTTATTCCCATCATGGCAAGGAGATTCCAGCTGGGATTAGGCCTCATTCCACTAGGGCTACTGCCACTTCAACAGCTTTTTGAGGAGTGGCAACCAAGGATATTTTGGAGGCAGCTACTTGGAGTTCTGTGCATACTTTCTCTAGGCATTATCACCTGCCACTTTACTCTAAGTCCAGGGCTGGTTTTGCCACTGCTGTTTTGCAGGGCATTTTGGCAGCTCCTGCTTTTTTGTAGTTAGCCATCCTCCCTTACCTCTGCTTTGGGATTCTACCCAAGTGTAAGGACTGCAGCAATGTGAGATGAAGAACATAGTACAGTTTTGTACCTACCATAAATGTAGATGTTCGAAGATCCACATTGCTGCAGTCCAATTTACCCTCCCTCCTTCCCCTCTGTAGTTAGAGGTGGTTGTGTGGGTTGGGTTGTACATATTGTATATATTGTATATATTGTACATATAGTTAGTGCAAGGGTGGTTGGTTGGTTGTTTGCTGTCTTTTGGTTTTGACCTTTATTTTTAGGGTCTTCTGACATCTGGGGCAAGAAAAGACTGAAGATATGACGTCGGTCATGCGCATTTGTACCCTGACGTCCTGATGTCAGTCAAATGCGCCCTGACCGACGTCAGCCTTATACTTTGATATTCGGGCCGACCGAGGACAGCGGACTACCCAAGTGTAAGGACTGCAGCAATGTGGATCTTCGAACATCTACATTTATGGTAGGTACAAAACTGTACTTTACAGAGAGACTTGGTGGCAACTATTTTTAGATGCCACAACACCACCTGGGCTTAATGACCACATATCCAGTAAGGTCATATTGGAAATTAATTAATATTCAATAATTTTGACATTAGTATGCTTTTTTGTTGTTGGTAATTGTATGAATTTCTTTTGGAGATGGAAATAATCACAAACATATTTTCTCCACATGGAGATGGTATTTTCAAGAGCATTTCTACATGTATAGGTGGTTGTACATCCCCAATTTACTACATTTCCACTCAATGCTGCATAAGTTTATTATTAGGTTACAAGGTAGTCACTTATTATAAGATTTAGTATATGGTAGGAACCTTTGGGGAATTTTATGATTATCATTGTTAGTTGAGTATATTTAAACATTTATTACGGATATAGTTTTATTTATAGTTTATATTATACATTTTATTAAAAAATATTAAAAAATATTGACCATTAGATTATATATCATTAGGCAAACACAGGTCATATGTGTACATAGGAAAAGGTTATTACATTAGCTAGATGTATTAATTTATGTTTAGTAGTTTTATTTTACAGTAGTCACATGTTTTTTGTAACAATGTTTTTAATAATGTTTTAATAATGGATACTCATAGTTTTTTAATAGTTTTTTAACAACAGTCTTCAACAGTTAAAAAATTCGTAGATACTACATTGTTTATACATATTCTAGGTAACATTGTATTTGATAGTAGATATTTTATTACATTATATATTTTGAATATATGGCATATAAACTGTCACTATTAGTTGCAAAGTACACAATATTTATTTGGATAATATTGCTCAATGATTATTATTGTGTTATCAATGTTAAGTCATTAGGCATTCTTTACATATTTTGCACTATTGTTGTTTTTGAGTTGACTTAATATCAAGAAGACTATGTCCCTTTAAGCGGTTTGAACGCTACTCTTTTGAATTGGTGTTTTTGGCGCCTAATAAGTTTTATAAGGCGTCTGCATTCTAGAAATGGTGTTCTGATGAAGCCCATATCGGATGGGTGAAAGCGCTTAACCGAGTTTATGTTGCAGTAGCATCTCAGCTGTTTTAGTTTTTGTTATTTTGGTATTTATCAACGCTAGTATTGAGTTTGTAGCAGTGTTTCGTCTGTTAGGTTTTTTTGCCTTGGCATTTTCTCAACGCTAACTTGACAATAAAGCATTCGATTTACAATTGAGCTTGTGGAACTGCTACCTTTGGTGCAGTGGAGCTGGTCGCTTTACAAGAAATGTTTTTATTATGGTTGGATGAACCCTGCTGGACTCAGAGGTGTTTGGGCACTTATAGGTACTCGTTGTACCATCTTTTGTGGTTATTCAATAATTTCACACAAGTTAGGCAGGTCTGTTCTAATACCTCATGAGTGGTTTCTCAACATGAAGGTGGCGGACAGCATTTTCCATCATTGGGACCAACCATGCTGTGGGATCAGTTTGCCTCTCCCCTCAACAAGGGCATCAGGTTCTTTGCCCTATTCCACCAATGGGGGAATCCCCGAGAGACTCTTTTCTTTACACTTGGCCCTCTGATTTCCTTTCTGGTTAACCCCCAAATACCCCTCCTTTCCAAATTTCTCCAGAAAGCATCTCAAATGAGGAGCACAATTATCCTCATTGCACCTTACTGGCCTTGTCATATGTAGTTGCCCTTCCTTTGGCCTCATCATCTACTCCCACCCTAGATTCTGGATTCAACTCGAGACCTACTGTCTCAACCGATGGACGTGACTCGGACGTGACTCGTACAGACATTTTAGGCCTCAAGTTGACCTCATGGTTTCTCCATTTCCATTAATTGATGGACAATCCAGGCTCTCCTCCCCATTCCCATTCTTTTGTCATCCCACAAAGTTTCCACTAGAAAAGTTTAAAAAATTAAATGAAAAAGATTTGTTTTTTTGACACACAAAAAGAACTTGGGTCTCTTTTCAACTCCGATTTCTAAGGTTCTTGATTTTTTAGTTACAATTTTTAATGAAGGGGCTAGCTCATCTGTCAGAGTGCAATTAACAGCCATTTCTTATTTTTAGATAGGAGTAAATAATTCAACATTTGCATCTTCCAAGCTTTGCAAAGCCTTTCTCAATGAAACATATCAACTTAGATATCAGTTAAAGGATCCATTTCCTCCTTGGGATTTAAGTATTGTTTTATAGGCCTTAACTCAACCCCCTTTTCAACCATCAGCTAAGTGTGGACTAAAAATTTTAACCTGGAAAGCTATCTTTTTAGCTATTCCTTCTTCCAGAAGGGTGCAGGAACTCCAGGCTGTGTTGTCTAAACCTTACTTGATTTTTCACAAGGATACTGACCAATCCTTCCTTTTTACCTGTAGTGGTGTCAGAATCCAGTTTTAATCAGCTTATCAACCCTTCCAGTCTTCTTTCCAAATTTCTGAAATCAAGGAGAATGTGTTACACCTATTGGAGGTCCACAAACAGTTCTGTTTCTGTCTTCACAGAACCAAAAAATTGAGGGAGTCCAAACAATTATTTGTTTTTTTCTGAATCAGAATTAGACAAACTGGTTTCTAAAGTCATTTTAGTCAAATGGTTAACTGATTATATTACTTTAAGAAAAAGTGGATTTGCATTTATCAAAACCACCAAAAGCTCATTCTACCAGATCTATGGCAACTTATTCAGCCTTTTTGTCTAGAACTTCCTTGGATTATATTTGTGCAGCTGCAGCTTAGGCTAACCCTCATTCCTTTATTGCTCATTACAAATTGGGTCTGGTCTCTAGGGGAAGAGTTGCCTTTGGCTCTGCTGTGCTCAGGCATATCCTTCCTTAGAGCCCTCCTGAGAGTGAGATAGCGGAAGACTCCCTCCCAACAGTTGAAGAATAAATGAAAATGACAGCATCAGATAAAACGTTATATACTCATCATAACGTTTCATCTGTGTTTTCTATTTTCGTTCTTCCTCAGCTTCCCTCACACCAACCCTTTCCTTCCTTTGCTCCTGGAAAGATAGAAGGATGCTGCAGGAACTGCTGTTGCTTTGTTTCAGTCATATATTCTGACATTTCATGATTCTTTACTTGTCTGTAGGTTTGTGGACAGCAAACAGGTTCTGAGGTATGTAAGGTGATGAGGGATTGTGGGTAAAGGGAGGAGCTCGAGAGATTGTGTTCTAGGAGCTGGAACAAGTGGCTGAGTGAAATCCGAGGATTAGATCTGAATCCAACAGTTGAGTAAGAATGAAATGGAGAGCACAAATGGAATGTTACTGTGAGTACATAACTTTTCAATAAATATCTGTAGTATATTTAAAGAATGACAGGACTTCAGGCATGGATAGCCCAGTGTATTCTAGATATTGTACAGCTAATAAAACCAGGCTAAATGTATTTATTTATTTTACATTTGTTAACCGGGTTAGTCCAGCTGAGCATTAGCTCGTTTTCAGTGGAGACCCGAGGAGAAAAGCTCTGCAATCAGTATTAACATTTTACATAAAATAAGCAAGAAAATTGCATTGGCAGCTAAAACAATTGGAGAAGTAACATTTTACCCTAAAATTTTACAGAAAACAGTTTGGTACAAATGTTAGAGATCAAACTGCAAAAAACATTTACAACAAATCATACAGAAAAGCAGTAGAGCACAATGTCAGAATTTTTACAACAAAAACGTAGGTACATTGTCACTGTAGGGAAAACAGTGTTCATTATTTCCAAGTAGTTGTATACAGTATAGGTATAGATGGAGTAGTAAGGTCATGTAGAGGTACAGATGGAGTAGTAAGGTCATGTAGAGGTACAGATGGAGTAGAAAGGTCATATAGAGGTGCAGATGGAGTAGTAAGGTCATGTAGAGGTACAGATGGAGTAGTAAGGTCATGTAGAGGTTACACAATGAGACAGAGAGGTAGATGGATATTAAGACAGACAGTGGAAGAGAAAGGAGGGATGGGGAGACAGGTTAGGGTTAGGTAGTTTAAGGGAGGATGACTACAATGGCAGGACCATTTATTTATTAGATATTCCCGAGTGGCTAGTTTGAAATGTTTTGTTTGGTTAAGGGACCTAATTTCTAGGGGGTAGTTGGTTCCATGTTGTAGCAGGGTTATAGTTACGAAGTAAACACCCTGATTTGGTTTTGGGTTTATAGATCTGTAGTAAGTCTTGGCCTGAGCTACGTAATGTCCTGGTTGGGGAATATTTAGTTATAATTGATTGAAGGCTAGGGCAGAAAGATGGTAGATTTCGTGGATAATTAGCAGTTGCTGTAGTAGCAGCAAATGAGGGAATTCAAGCCACTGCAACTGTTTAAGAGATAGGCAATGATGTGATTTGTAGGTTTGGTTTACAGCAAATCTGGCAACTTTATTATACATAGTTTCAAGTCTGGTTATGAGTGTGGTGTTAAGATTTGTGTATAACTGAGAACTGTAAAGGAGGGTGGGAAGAAGAAATGCATGTGAGAGGGTTATTCTGTCTGAGTTGGTTAAATATCTTTTGTTTTGGTAAAGAAGTCAGAGTTTCTGGTGAGATTTTTGATAGAGGTGGTGATTTGGAGATCAAATTTAAGCTGATCATCTATTATGACTCCTAGCAGTTTAGTGCTAGGGTCAGAGGTAATGACTGTGTTATTGCTAGATAGGATGGAATATGTTGTTTTGAGATTGATGAGGTTTTTTGGGAGGAAGAGTAGGAGCTTAGTTTTCTTAGGATTGAGAATTAATTTGTTGTCACAAAGCCATGTCTCTATGGTGTTGAAAGATGCTTGGGTAGTAGAGTGGAGGTCAGATGGATTGTCAGCAATGGTGATGACTGTAGAATCATCAGCATATTGTACAAGTGTGGAGTTGGGACAAGAAGCGTAAAGTAGGTTGGTGAAAATGTTGAAGAGCAGTGGCCCCAGTATGGATCCTTGGGGGACACCCATTGGGACACTTGGGGGGGGGGAGCAGAGTGCCATTTAACAGCTTGCTGGCGATTAGAGAGATAGCTGTAAAACCAGGATATGGTGGGAGGAGAGAATCTTAAGTGAGAGAGTTTGTCTAGAAGGAGGGGATGGAGACAGTATCAAAGGCTTTGGACAGGTCAAGGAACAGACTTGAGACTAGTTTATTGTCACGGGCCAGTGATACAGTATTAATGAAGGATGTTAGTGCAGTTGTAGTGCTGTGTTTGGGACGAAATCCATGTTGTGTGTGTGTGTGTGTGTGTGTGTGTGTGTGTGTGTGTGTGTGTGTGTGTGTGTGTGTGTGTGTGTGTGTGTTAGAAGGATCTGTTGGAGAAGGTATTGCATTATCTGCTTGTGAATGCATTTTTTCAAGAATCTTGGAGAGGGGAGACAGTATAGCAATTGGTCTGAAGTTTGATGTTTGTTCTTCTTTCGGCTTTTCCCGGTTAGGGGTCGCCACAGCAGAACTCCAGTCCGCTAATGATTGGCAGTAGATTTTTACGGTACCGAGGTGGCAGCCCGACGCCCAGCCTTCAAAGAAGGCATGCCCATTCACGCATGTCTTTCAAATGCCACTCGACCGCGGGGAGGACATGCAGACTCCACAGAGAAGGTGCTCCAGCTGAGAATCGAACTGGAGAACCTCTTACTGTGAGACGACAACGATACCGCTGCACCACCGCGGCTTCCATATATCAGAACAGTTACCTCCTTTATGTATGGGTAATTTGTAGAACGTTTTCCATATTGATGGAACGTATGATTCAGAGGTAGACCGGTTAATCATAATGGATACCTGGATAGGCTAGGGGTTCAGCAGCTATATGTAGGAAGTAAGAGGGTAGGTTATCAGCCTATCATAAAAGGCACCAACATATTTCCTTCTGGTTATAACATCATAAGAACAGTCGAAACCCTTAAAAAAGTTGTGGGTGTAGCCATCCTATACTGCAGCTTATAAAAACAAAATAATTTCAGTAACAGTGTTCCCAAATTCCAAAATGCCAAACTGCTCATCTCACACCTCATATTAAATAGTAAAATATAACTTTGTATCATTACTCTTCTATTTCCCCACTGGAAATAATAGAAACTCTGTGTAAAATATCCTACACTGGACATCAGTACCATTCTTAATGAACAAATATATTGGAAAACATAAATAATGACTGGCAAAACATTACTTCCAGCTTTTGCAATTCCAATATTAACCTGCATGGCCTTGCACATAATCCTCTCACCCACTAAATATAATGCAACTTATGAAAAGATCTTCACCCTGGAATGGATAATGGTCTCACACCCTCATAAATGCACTACTTCTGGAACCCTGACCATCTTCTTACTTACACTGCTAGATTAATCACCCAACCTGTTGAACAAAATTACAACTGGGCCTGTAATCTCACAAATTTCAGCCCAGACAACTTCAAAACATAGCTAGACTCTGTCAACCTGTCTAAAAATGGAAGAAGTAGTCAGCACTTTCAATACAATATTTATAAATATTTTAAATAACTTGGCATACCTTGGAAGAAAGAGTTAACCAACAATGTCACCTGGCTAACTAAACAGTACTAGAAAACTTCTGCATAACAAAGATAAGGCCATGGAAAAAAAATGGGTAATGTACAAAACACCAAAACTTCTGCAGGAGTTTAAAGAACTTTGAAACAGTTCAGTAGTCAGGTATACAGTGAAAAAAGTAACATTACTGTAATCCCCAAAAATTCTTAATCCATCCCATGAGAAAAAGCAATCTAATTCCTTTACCTAATCTCTCTCCACTTAAAATTACTAGCCAGTTCTTCAAACGAAGCATAGCTGCCCTTTCCAAAAACAAGCTAACATCCATAATATCCCTACCCATCTTAAACCTCTCACACTGCTACACTTCCTTTCAGTGTAAAAACTGTTCCTACTTCACTTGCACTGTCTTCTGATAACCTACCCTGGAATTTTTTTTTAGTACAGCCAGTGCAATGGCATACCCAGTATCAGTCATTGTCAGTAGGGAAATACATAAAACCTTTGATTTTTTTCCTCTGGAAAAAGTAACATATATGATCCTACTACGTAAAGGGGAATTTCACCAGCAATATTTAACTGTAGACTTATTGCCATCATATCACCCTACTCAAAAATATTTGAAAAAAGTATCCACAAGCAACTTCTGCAATACCTCATTCAAAAACAACTCTTTGACACCTACACTACATGGTTTCCATTACTGCTGCTCTAATATCCTTCCTAGAAGTCATCAGCAAAGTCAGGGATGAGGATAAAGTTGTATTGTCTTTATTAAGCCTATCTAAGACCTTTTACACTGTATCACACTGCAAACTCCTATATGAAATGTCTTCCCTTGGCCACTCACACACAGCTCTCACCAGGTACGGAAGCTACTTGTCTGACAGACAACAATCTGTTAAATGGCTCTGTTCCCTATCTCCTTTCCTGCCAGTTACCACAGGTGTACCCCCAAATCTCTGTTCTCATTCCTGTACTGATTAATATGTTCACTGACTTCTCTTCACGTTTGCTCAATAAGCCTTTCTCAAACAATATGCAGATGACTCTACTCTCAATTGCTCCTCTGATAGCTCAACCCATCCTCAACAAATAAAACAGGAAGCCTTTCACACCATTTAAAGCTGGTTTCAGCATGCTTATTTACATCTGAACCCTAAAAAAAGCTAAACCACTCATTTTTTCCAACTGACAAAGCTCTTGACAAAAATAACTTTAAAATCACTTCCCTAAACAACCTTGATATTGAAGTAATATATCATACTAAGTTGCTTGACATGACCATAAATGACAGCCTAAAGTCTGACCTACATGTTCTGCTGTACAGAACAAAAAAAATTAATCACAACTAATACTAAAGTAACCCTAGCTAACACTGCCATCACGTCTGTATGGAGCAGCCGTCTTTACAAACCTGTAAACCTCTCTAAAACTAAACTTGAGCAATGTTATAAGAAGACTGCATGCTTTGCTACAAGCAAACCCAACCAGACACCCCACTGTACCACACTAAAAGAACTAAATTGGTTAGAACTACCTAACCATTTTATATATACCCAGTTTAATCACAGCACAAAAATAATAAACAGACCTTCAGCCTGCCCATCTCTTGGTACAATTTTGATACAGTTTTCCAAAAACATACCCCATAGCGTCCCATAAGGTAAATTATAACCCCTTATCGTACACAGACAAAAAAACAATTGCAGAACATCTATACTTTTAACACAGTAGCAAAAATGTGGAACTCTCTCCCTATAAAGTCCCACCCACCCTCCCTGTTTTTGTTTTGGTGTTAATCTTAGTGGCCTTGAAACTGCCCGCTACTCTTGTAAATTTGTGTTTGGATACTCCTTCTGGGCCCCGTCTCATTTGCTCACTCAACTGAGTGCAGTGAGATCATATTCTGATTTCAGGCACTCCTACTGTGTACAAATAGAGCATCTGGGAAACAGAAAAAAAAAATTAAGCTTGTTTCCTGCCTTTCCTGTTAAGTGGTATAGACTATTTGTAGGCTTCTGAGCTCCCAAGCCCTTCTGTGTTGGAGGGAAGCCTTCTAGCTTAGTTTTTTTTTTCTTATAACTAGCCAGTTTTCTAGTTTCAGCACTCAAATCTGTTTCTTTGATCTCAGCACTTGTTCAGAAAAAAAAAAATTCATCTGCTTTTACTGTACTTGTGTTTCTACCTACTTTATTTTACTTTTGCATCATCTTAAAAGTACTCAATTGTATTTATTACTGCTTGGTGTAACTCATTCTAAGCCTTTTGGTTTAAACACTTGGGCTTCCGACCAGTTGTTTTGCACTGAGAGGGTTTGTGGTCTGCACTGTAGTGGCAGAACAGGTAGCTTACATCCTTCTAGGTTGGGAACTGCTGATTGAGGGCTCAGTGTCTGTTATTCTAAAAGTGTATTAATTCTGGTTTAAGCACTTGTGCTTTCAGGCCAGTTATTTTACATTAAGAGGGTTCGTGGTATGCACTCTTGTGGGAGGAGAGGCTGGACTCTGCCCTTCTGAGCTGGGAATTTCTGGTTAAAGGCTTATAGTGCATGCATATCTGAACTGCTTCTTACTGAAGTTGGTGCGCCTTGTTTGCTGTGGCATAGACTGGATTCGGGCCTGCTGGATCTAACTTTGTGTAACTTGAGCACTAATCCAGGCATTCTCTAAAGTATTCAATTGTATTTATTACTGCTTGGTAGTAACTTGATTAAAGTGTAGCTATCATTCTAAGTCTTTTGGATTAAGCACTTGGGCTTCAGACCAGTTGTTTTACATTAGGAAGGTTTGTGGCATGCACTGTGGTGGCAGGACAGGTAGCTTTCATCCTTCTAAGTTGGGAACTGCTGATTTAGAGCCCAGTGTCTGTTATTCTTAAAGTGTATTAGTTCTGGTTTAAGCACTTGGGCTTCAGGCCAGTTATTTTACATTAAGAAGGTTCGTGGTCTGCACTCTTGTGGGAGAAGAGGCTGGACTCTGCCCTTCTGAGCTGGGAATTTCTGGTTAAAGGTTTATAGTGCCTGAATATTTGAACTGTATCTTACTGAAATTGGTACACCTTGTTTGCTGTAGCATAGACTAGATCCAGGCCTGCTGAATCTAGCTTTGTTTATATGCTTGTTGTTTGTTTGCTTGTTATTTCCCTGGAACGCTAATTCCACCTAATACGCGGCTTCTCAGCGCTTCTGTGGATCACTAGTGATATCTGCATTGCTTACTGTACTTATTTCCTTGTTTCACTTGAAAGAAAGTTACTGTTTGTCGTTTTTGCATTTAAGTTACCTGTAACACATTGCATTTAAGTTACCTGGCACTTGCTCGCTAAAGCAATTATATAAGTCAGCACTAAAAATTAAAAGCACTACACCCTCACTCCCCACTGGCCCTTGTTTTCAGTTATTAAGGAATTCCCAATATTATTCTAGCATGTCCAAAGGTCAGTTGTCAATCTCCTCTCCGGTCCAGCTGGTGAATCTGGGAATCTTGAGGCAATGTTACAACTGCCTCATGTACACAGACAACCCTCTCCTCCTCCCAACAAATTCCAACACATGTGAGAGATGCAACCATATAGCCAAACTGGAGGCTAAGCTCTCTCAACTCAGTACTGGCATAACCAGTCAGGAGGAGAAGGAAACCACACTCACTACAATTCCAGTCTCACATAGACCTACCACGACAGCAAACCAAACACATAATCACACAAAAACATACTCGGAGGCTCTAAATAAAGATCTGCCTAAGCAGCAGAGACCTCCAAAGCAGATACCCAAGCAACCGCTCCCCCAAAACAAAACACGTGCAACACATATCTCACAAAGCCAGTGTGCCGAACAGTCACAGCCCTTAAGACTAAACAACACACCTTATACACTTGTAATAGGTGACTCTATCGTCAGGCACACTGATGTCCCGCTCACCAGGCTGAACAAGGAGAGGGTCACAGTGAGCAGCCTGTCGGGCGCTAGGATCCGCCACATAACACCAGCACTCAGGTCACTCCAAGGCAAGTACAAATATGACTCTGTCATTGTCCATGCTGGTGTGAATGACCTGAGACGTGCCTCCCTGGACTACATGAAAAGAGACATAAAGGAGCTCTCTGAGCATGTAGCCCAGGCCGGTATGACCCTGACCTTGAGTAGCATCTTACCCTCACCAAGAATGATGCCACAATATGAAGACAAGATGATCAATTTCAACAATTTGCTTAAGTACTGGTGTCATTCAAAGAGGATCCAATGCCTGTCAGCTTGGGATGATATGCTCGACAAGCCACGATGCTTCGCTAGGGACTGCTTGCACCTGTCACCCCTGGGCTTTCGGATATTGGCAAAGGCTCTTGCTACCCCCATAGTGCCTTTTTTAAGCAAGGCTCAAAAGACAAACCCACCTCCATAGGTATCACAAGGGATAAGAAACTAAGAGTAATGCTACTCAACGCCAGAAGTCTAAACATCAAGATGCACGCACTCGAAACTCTCCTTAGCATGGAGAACATCGATATCTGTGCAGTAACAGAAACCTGGTTCAGGGCTCCCGAGAGCACCTCAGCACTACCAGGTTTTACCTCATACCATGCTTTTCGGCCCCAAAACTTGGACCGAACCACAAAAGGAGGGGGAGTATCGATATTCATCAAAGATACCCACACCTCCAGGTTGGTGGCAAAGCACAAAGCATCAGAGACTATCCATGTGCAACTAACAGTGGGTAAAACTGCCTTCCAGTTTATAGCCTGCTACAGACCACCCTCCCAAACCCAGGAACCCCACTCGGCCTTCCTGAGAACACTGGAAAATATGAAGGTCTCTCCAAACATCATTATATTGGGCAACTTCAACTACCCAAACATAGACTGGGAGCATTACTCTAGCTCCAACACCCTAGCCCAAAGGTTCCTAGAATTTATAAACTCAAATGCTATGGAACAACTTGTTACCACTCCCACAAGAGGGGAAAACATACTGGACCTGATCATCATCAACATGGGGACTCTATGTTCCAGACCAGAAGTGCATCCCTCAGTGGTAAGATCAGACCATAAACTAATCTCACTGGATATTCACATCCCGACCCCACCCCCTGCCCAGAAAACCACAGTGAAAAACTTCTCTAAAGCAAATTTCACACTCCTCAAAACCGAGGTGGAATCCTTCAAAGCCCCCGGGCCTGTGGAAAATACGGCCCAGACCGCAGAATCCTTTATAAACGCATTCTATGAACACCTTCAGGAATGCATGGATCATGCGATCCCAAATAAAACCAAGACCCAATCCTCCAAAGGCAGACGTCCTGTCTGGTGGACCCCAGCCATAAACAAACTATACAATAGAAGGAGGAAGCTACTAAATGATAGAGCAAAATCCCAAAAGGGAAGGCATCACTGATCAGTATTAGCAAAAACTACGGGCACTCATAAAATTGTCTAAGGCCAGCTTGAGAGAAAAATTGCACAGGACACTAAGGATAATCACAAGGCTTTCTTTAGTTATGTTAGGAACCTGGGTGGTAATTCCTAGATATGCTCAGAATTAGTCCAAAATGACAAAAATACACTGAACCCACAGACATTGCCAACATCCTAGCTGACAGGTTCAGCGCAAACCCCCCTCCCACCAAAGGGCAAATATCTATCCCAGCAGAGTGCTGCCCCTGACATCTCAGATGCTCAGGTAAGAGCCGCCTCTCCAAAGCAAAAACACAGCATCAATGGGACCAGACGGTGTCCCGGCTGCGTCCTACATGAACTCCAAGAAGAGCTAAACCCAAACATAAAACTACTGTTCAATCTCAGCCTTACTACAGGATATGTGGCCAAAGAGTGGCGTACAGCAACAGTGGTCCCTCTCCATAAAGGTGGTGCCTCAACGGATCCTGGAAACTATCGCCCCATAAGCCTGACTAGTTTGGTCTGCAAAGCTATGGAAAGGATCATCATGGACCTCATAAATAAAGATATTGGGGACCTACAGACACTGGATCCTACCCAGTTCGGCTTTGTTAAGGGCAGATCCTGCCTCTTAAACCTGGTTGATTTCTTTGAAACCGTCACCAAGGCCATTGACGAGGGGAAGGTGGTCCACACAGCCTTGCCTGGACCTCGCAAAAGCCTTCGATACAATACCCCACTCGGGCATTATAGATACGCTCACCAGCTTAAATATAAATCCGTATGTCACTAGATGGATTGCAAACTGGCTCAAGGACAGAACCCACATGGTTAGAATTGCTGGAGTCATGTCAGACTCCAAACCAGTTACAAGTGGTGTCCCACAAGGCTCAGTCCTGGGACCTCTCTTGTTCGGTATATATTTCTCGGAGGTACAGGCCAACACAGAAGGACTGTGGCTGACCAAGTTCGCAGATGACTGCAAACTGGACGCCATAATCGACACTCCAGCCGACACAAGCATCCTCCAAAAAGGCCTCATAGAAACAGACAACTGGTGCCAGAGCCATGGCCTCAAGCTAAATGCCAAAAAGTGTATAGTCATCCCCTTTGGCAAAAACAAAGTGCCCACAAATTACCACATAGGTGGTAATCCATTAAGTACAGAAGAAGTAATTAGGGACCTGGGGACCCAAGTTGATAGGAATCTCTCATTTGACAACCACGTGGCCAAAGTGGTTAGAAAAACATTTTATATAGCCCACCTAATCATGAAGGGATTCACATCTAGATCAGGAGAGGTCATCGTGCCTCTTTACTCATCCCTCATCAGGCCCATAATTGAGTACAATGCCCCTTTTGGGATGTACCTTACCAGACACCTGCAGCAACTGGAAAGACCCCAAAAGTACCTCACCAAGAGGATCAAAGGGCTCAAACAGATGCCATATGCTGCCTGGTTAAAGAAACTCCAGCTCTACTCAGTGGCATACTGCCTGTTCAGAGGCGTTCTGTGCCTGACGTATAAAGCAATGTCCAACCCGGAATTAATGGACATGCTGCACCTCAGAAAATCCAAATCCCATCGAGCTATGCGCTCGAGAGACTTGAACCTCAGCACTGAAATACATAGGACATGCTGGAGGGACAGATTCATAACCCAGAGGTTTCCTTCACTCTGGAATAAAATCCCAGTCCAGGTTAGGCAGAGTCCCTCATTGACTCTCTTCAAGAGGAATCTTGATGAGTGGATGGGAGATCGTAGGTTTACTCCGGGTATCACTTCTGTGTCACTGTTAGACAGAGGCACAGTATACTAACCTCGAAAAAGGGCATAGCAAAATAAATTTAAAATGGGTGGCAAAAGCCAGACACATTCTGGCTAGGCTTATAAATGCCCTAGGGCAGATAGCCTAGTATGAACCTATGAACCTATAAGTATCAGGTCATCACCCAGCTGTTGAAAACTAAAATATTCCTAATTAATTCCTGGCTCTGCTCTTGCTCCACACCAGGCTAATCAATCCTGTAATCCATTTTTCTCTTTCACCCCACTTTAATTTAACTAGCTTTATCTCTTACATCACTTTCTTGCTGCCTTTCTCTCCCTTCACTTCCTCCAGCTGGAATAATTTGTCATTATTTTCTGATCTACTACCCCTCTCCTAACTTGCTACCATCTCCTTTTCCACTACTGAAAATCTTACTTGTTCTACCAAAGTACATATCCTTGAAAAACTCATTTGTAATTTGTAAATATCTTTCTTTTTCAGCTTCATACACACACTTTTTCTGTTGCATAAACATTCCTTTCTTTACTAGCCAATTTCTCTCCCTTATCTCTGACACACCTTTTGTCAACTTAATACTCCTTTTCTCAACTAACAGTGTATCTATCTCACCTTTGCTTCCAGCTGTCTCTGCACCCCTTGCAATTTAAACAAATTATTTTGTTCTTTCACTAGACCATTTTTCTTTGATTACTACTATTGTATTATATTATACATAGAAAAAAAAAACAAGGTCCAGATCCACTCAGAAAACCTTGGTTCTTCTTTTTTCTGTGTATTATTAGTTGGTGTGTCTTTATATTATACATATAAAAATAACCACCTTTACAACTGTATAACATTATATTGTATATTATAATATATTACAGTATATTATATTATAGTATAATATATATTGTATTATATTAGTAAAAATGAATCTGCATCAGTTGCTTATATTTGCTATGTTCTATTGTTTTGCTTTCTTGTAATATCTTTGAGCTTTTTCCCCCAGCATCACCACTGAAAAAAGGTTATTGCCCAGTTGAATTTTCCAAGTAAACAAATGTCAATAAATAAATATTTATGATTTTTCATTTTGATACCTTAGTGTACATAACTCTGGATATTAGTTTCATCCTGCTTTTTGATTAGATGTGTATTACATGGAGTTAAGTTTTAATGCCGGACTGTGACACCAGAAGTCCTTTGAAACACTGTACTTGAGACCTGTATGTAGAGATCCCTGGTACTTATTTTTGTATGTACTGTTTAGTGCTATCTTAAA
Source organism: Protopterus annectens (assembly GCF_019279795.1). Classification (NCBI taxonomy): domain Eukaryota; kingdom Metazoa; phylum Chordata; order Ceratodontiformes; family Protopteridae; genus Protopterus; species Protopterus annectens. The sequence continues at coordinate 121,328,907 of NC_056749.1, forward strand.
GAACAGCATATAGGGCAGCTTTACAGTTTGGGGAGTAGTGGCATGTTTTTGGTGTTTCTCTTGTATGTTTCTTTTCATCTTACTAGTACTTCTTGTAAAGCCCTGCAAGAGCAGAGAACTCTACACACTTTTTGGGCTTACTTTTTTTTTTTTTGGTTAGAAAATAGAAATCCAAATCAAAGCCAACCATAACTGAAATATTAAATATTGTAAGGGAAATAAAGGAATTGGAGGTGGGATCTTTAGAAAAAGGAATGATATGTAGAGATAAATGGAATTGGGGGGAGCAGTGCATGCAGAATAATGGGGTGAATATTAAGTCAGCGAAAAGGCATTATAGCGAATGCAGTTTCGCAGACGCATATACAACGAAAGCTGACAACAGCGAAACCCCAGGGAAAAAAATTGGTAGACCAGCAAATCACAACACACCATTTAAAACAATGCAGACTGGGGGGCTTCACACCCCCCAACTAAATATACCAACTCCGAGATCCCACTAAGGGCAATGTCACGGCTCAGGCCAAGTGATTTTTTTTTTTTTTTCCCTGCTGGAAAAAAATCGCTGAGCTATCTCTGTTGCCAGCCTTTGTTCAATATGTGTCGGCAAAACAGCGTTTGCTGTAATGCCGTTTCGCTGACTTAATATAGACCCAAATAATATACCAGAGATGGAGTGAAATTTAAGGGAGGGCAGGACTTGGGAATTTATAAAATGTGGGAGTGAATTACAACTTGTATAAAGAAAGCTTATATGTATAATGCACGAAACTAATGGAATATGTTAAATGACAACTGTGATGTGTGTTGTGTTTATATCTATAGACATATATATATATATGTATATATGTATATATGTATATGTATATATACAGTGCAATGGAAAAGTATTTGCCCCTTCTTGATGGCTTATTTTTTTTGCATGTTTGTCACACTTAAACACTTAAAAATTGCATTTTGCGTTTGCTTGGGTTATTTTTTGTCTCAAATTTATATTTCTTTGATGATCTGAAACATTTGACAAAAATAACCCAAGTAAACGCAAAATGCAGTTTTTAAGTGATGATTTTATTTATTAAGGAAAAAAAATATCCAAACATACATAGCCCTGTGTGAAAAAGTAATTGACCCCTAAACCTAATAACTGGTTGTGCCACCATTAGCAGCAACAACTGCAATCAAGCATTTGCGATAACTGGCAATGAGTCTTTCACATCACTATTGAGGAATTTTGGCCCACTCTTCTTTGCAGAATTGTTTTAATTCAGCCCTATTGAAGGGTTTCTGACCATGAACCGCCTTTTTAAGGTCATGCCACAGCATCTCAGTTGGATTCAAGTCCGGACTTTGACTAGAACACTCCAAAACCTTCAATCTGATATTGTTAATCCTCGTTCATTCCTTACATGTGGATAGTCTCTTCTGACCTCGGAACTGAGCCGGCTATCTGCCAAGCTCACGCCAGCTACAAACACTTGAGCTAAACTCTTACCCAGAATCCCCCTCTCCCTGTTGCCCCAGATTTCGTTTGCCATGTCAAGCTACTACTCTTGAGCTAAGTACAACATTTTTCTTCATACCTAAGTTCTAAGACAGCTTTTTTCACAAAAAAGTTATTAGATTGTGATCTCTTACCTTATCGCATTTAGCGACAACCTTTTTCGAATTCTTTTCAACTATTCTTTTCTTACCACGAGGTAATTCCTTTTTTTACCATCATTGGTAAACCCCTTTCCTTTTTACCTTCGGGTATTTCTTGTACCATTGCTGGTATTTTTCTGGTTTCTCCTTCTTACCTTCTAACCATGGCAGATAAAAAAAGGTAGTCCAGGGTTTAAAAGATGTTTGGATTGTGGCCATAAATTACCTACTTCAGATGCACATTCCCTGTGTGTCTACTGCTTGGGTGTGCCTCACTTAACAGTTGACCTGCCTTGCGGGATTTGTAAGAACTTCTGTAACAGGACATTAATTGAAAGGAAAAACATATTAATATTGAAGGGGCTACTTAAATCTCCCTTTTCAGAGGCTATTTCTGGGTCAGAGGCTTCAACCCCTCCAAGATCCCATCACAAAGAGTGATGAACAAAAAAAAGCCAAGTGTCTGCCTTTGTCCCCAGCTGGGGACTCTCATGAACCGAGACTTAAGAAAGCTAAGCTTTCCAGTTCAGATTTGACTTCTTCAGCTCCAATGCTTTCGGTGCCTAGACCTTTGGCACCGTGGCCATCAGCACCATCTGTGACTTCAGCACCGACTAGTGTGTCCCATACTGCATTGGTACCAAGGAGCTCCTCAGTTCAGATTCCCTTATTGGCACCGACTGTTCAGTCGATGCAGACTGTTACGATGTCGGATATTTCGACGCTCATTCCTTTTTCAGCTCTGACAACTTACCCGGCACGGACTACCCTCTCAGTGCCAACCATTCAGTTTTTGTCACCGATGTTTTTGGCTCAGGCCTTAGCACCGACAACTACTTCAGTACCGACCTCATCAGTGCAGACCATGCCTTCAGCACAGATTTCCTCGGTGCAGACACCAGTAGTTCAGACCATTACAGTTCTATCGTTTTCAGTGCAACCCTCCCCTGTGGTGGACACTGAGCTTGCTTTGTCCTTGGATAGACCTGTCTCTCACTCAGCCATGTCCGTGAAATACACTAGAACCCTCTCTGAACACGATATGTTGCCTCTTGTGGATCAATTGCTTTTGGCCAGAGGTATCCCGCCCCCCAGGAATTATTCTTCCTTGGGAGGTGATCACCCTTTACCAAAGACCCCTACTTATTCTTCTCCTTCATTGCCTTTGAAGCCCTTTGATATAGCACAGTCTTCCCCCACTATGGTTTCCTTTATGGACCTCACTAAGGAGCCGCAGTTGCCTTTGTGGCAGGAGAGTCTTGCCACTGCCCAGGATGTCAGCTGTGGCATACGTACTTTGCCGTTTCACAGCCATCCAGGGACTCTGGGTCAGCAGGCTGAGCCACTTGGGCAAGGGGTGACCCCTGCCATGGGTCCCCACCCCTCTTCAGGTGGACCGGCCTTCCAGCTAATGGAGAAGGCCCTTGCGTCGTTTGGCGATCCTGTGCTATCACTCTCCCTGCCCTCCTTTGGACCACAATGTACCCAAGCCGCTCCTAGCTGACACCGGGCACAGGGGCCTCAGGACATACTCCCACAGGAGACCTCTTTTGCACAGTCTTCCCCAGCTTCTCCCTCTGAGGAAGATTATCAAAAGAGCTCGTGCAAGAGGAAGCACATGGACTCCAGAGAGGAGTCCCTTACTAAAGACACAGACTTTGATGATGGGGAAGGGTCCCCTCGATCACCCTCTGAGGTATCCTTTGGTGATATCCTTGAAATCCTTAAACAGAAAGGTGATTGGCAGCCCTCTAACCCGACCTCTGAAGAGTCTGTGTTCCTGCAGGCTTTTCGTGCCCGGCCCCCTACCTCCTGGGTTACTCCACCTGCTGATGAACTTGTCCGTCTCGTCGTGCAGTATGCGTGGAAGGCTCCTGACACCGTTGAGGCCATTTCCTGGAGGCCAGATAAAATTTTGTCCCCTCCTGCTAGTGATCCCCATTGGTCCAAAGGTCTTCCTGTAGATGCCTTGGGGGTGGGCGGCCGCAACTAAAAAGGTCCTGGCAGAAGAAGAAAGCCAGACTGTCCATCTGCCCAACAAAGAGTTCCGGGCTCTGGACAGAATAGGGAAGCATACCTTTGCATCAGCAACCTTTGCAGTCAGGTCCCTGAACTATATGGCACATTTTATCAGGCTTCAAAGAGACTTAATTTCTGAGCTCTCTGACACTTTGGCTGGAGCTGTGTCTGATGAGGTCCGTGACAGTGGCCTCTCAGCTAGCCATCATCGAATCGATATCTAACTCCTCCATGCGCCTGATATCTCACGCATCAAAAGGAGCAGCCAGAGCGGCAGGTTCAGGCATTATTCTGAGACGCCATGCCTGGATGCGCTTGTAAATATTGCGGAACCCTTCAAGGCTTCCTTTCTCAATGCCCCCATTGAAGCCTCTTCGTTATCTTGACCCAAGGTTAAATGCACACTGGCCAGATGTCAACAGGACGGTAAGACCCTTTCTGCTGTGGGTGTCCGTTATTCTTCCCCTCAACGGGCTTTCTCCAGAAACCAGAATAGTGGGAAGATATGATACAAAAAGTCTCAAGGTTCTTTCCGTGACGCAAAGGCTGAGTTCTCCCCTAGAGGCAGAGGAGAAAACTCACAGGGAAGACTCCCCTTTTGGGGCAGAGGGGGTCTGCGTATCCAGGGTTCCAGGGATTCTTTCCCTGGCCAATCCTACCAGCACTCCTGAAGAGCAGCCCAACTGTTTTCCTCTGGAAGTGGTTGGGGGTCATTTCTCTTTGTACCCTTCTACCTGGCTAACCATTACCACCGATTCTTGGGTACAAAGGATAATAACCAGAGGTTATCCTATCCCCTTGGACCTTTGTCCCGCTCCCCTAACAAGCTTACCCGACATTCCACCCAGTCAAAGGGAAGAAGCAGCATTAGAGATTTCAAAGCTGCTAAGAAAGAGTCATCCAAATAGTCCCTCCAGACCAGATAGGATCCGGATAAAGACTGTTTTTGGTGCCAAAAAAAAAACGCGGACTGGAGACCAGTTTTGGATCTCAGTGTATTGAACAAGTTTGTAAAGATACAGAAATTCCTGATAATCACAATAGTCTATACTTCCGCTTCTGGAAAAAGACAATTGGATGTGCTCGATAGATCTTCAAGATGCATATTACCACTTAAAAGTGGACACACCATCAAGAAGATTCCTCCGCTTCCATGCAGGAGCCAGTCATTACCAGTTTAGAGTACTGCCCTTCGGACTCTCTACAGCCCCCAGAGTGTTCACAAAGTACATGGCAGTCGTCACAGCTCACTTACAGCTACAAGGATTCCAGGTGTTTCCATACTTAGAAGACTGGCTCATCTCCACCCCACCAGAGATCTATTGGAAGAAGCCCTGGCATACTCTCTTCTAACTGTGGAAAGACTAGGCATAACCATAAAGTGACAGAAATCCAATCTTACCCCATCTCAGTCCACAGAATTCATAGGGGTCATCTTGAACACACAGAATTGCAGAGCATCCATTCCGGAGCACAGAATTGTAAGTATAAAGCAGCAACTGATTCCAATCCTTTCAAGGGAGAAATCCACAGCTCATTCTTTTCTCCAGTTGTTGGGTTCCATGGCAGCCGCCATTACTATTGTCCCCCTAGCCAGGTTTCACATGAGGCTTCTACAATGGCTACTGCTCACCCAATGGTACCCCTTTCAGTACCCTCTTTCAGCCAAGATTCGTGTAACTCACAGGTGCAAGCAAGATTTAAATTGGTGGATGTCGCACAATCTGTCACAATGGTCTCACCCCTTCTCCCCCCAACAGCCCAGGGCTACAGTGACCACTGATGCCTCGCTAATGGGGTGGGGGGGGGTCTATTCCAGGGACAGACAGTCCAAGGTACTTGGACCGAAACGGAGGCCCATCTGCATATAAATGTTCTAGAGCTGAGGGCGGTGCTTCTGGCTTTGCAAGCATTCCATCCGCTGCTGCCATCTGGGACTATTGTGATACATTCAGACAACACTGAACACTGATTGAGATTGAGGCAGTGGTCTAGTACATCAGCAAACAAGGTGAAACCAAATCTTACCCACTCTGTCGAGAGGCCATGAGGATATGGCAATGGGTGATGGCTACCAACTGCTTTCTTCTAGCAACACACATTCCCGGGAGTTCCAACATGATATGGTCCCTGAATCCTTTGATAGTGGCGGAGATTTTCAACCGCTGGGGTCTTCCTTGCTCCGACCTCTGTGTCCCCAACCAACTACAAATGTAGCAACTATTTTGCCCTGACCCCCCGCCCCCCAGGACAGTCACCCAGGGATGCTCTAGTCCACGATTGGCCGTCTGGTCTACTTTATGCATTTCCACCTCTCCCCCTCATTCCCCAGTTTCTGAGGAAAGCCCGCTGGTTGAAGAGCAGAGTAATCCTCATTGCACCATGTTGGCCTCGTCAGATTTGGTAACCCTTCCTTTGGCCTCTCCTGCTAGATCAACCGTGGATTCTCCATCCAACCCTGGGGTTGATCTCCCATCCACAGAATCTGATTCACACCAATTTGAACAGCCTGAAGCTCACAGCTTGACTCCTCCAATTCCTTTGATTGCCAGGCAGAATGATCTTTCTTTACCAGTACCTGATGTTCTTATTGCATCTCATAAGTCTTCCACCAGAATTACACATCTCAGGAAGTGGAAAAGGTTTACTATTTGGCTGAAAGAAAAACAGATCCTTTTTCAGCACCAGTATCGATAGTACTGGAATATCTGTCTACCATATTGCAATCCGGTCTATCGGCCTTTACCATTAACGTTCATTTGGCCGCAATATCTAATTTTCATGATGGTGTCTAAGACTCTTCTCTTATGTCACACAAATTATGCAAGACTTTCATAAAAGGCGTGAATCATCTAAACCCTCTTTTAGAGAGCCTACTCAACCATGGGGCCTGTCATTAATCCTACAAGCTTTGACAATGCCACCTTTCGAACCAGCTTCTTTTTGCAACCTCAAATATTTGTCATGGAAAACTTTGTTTTTGATTGCCATTACTTCTGCCAGACGTATCTCTGAACTTCAAGCCTTATGCATCAAGAGACCATATTTGATTTTTCATAGAGATAGTGTCATTGAGAACTAATCCTTCCTTTCTGCCAAAAGTGATCTCTGCAATGTCCATTAATCAAACCACTGAATTGCCAGTTTTCTTCCCCAGTCATTTAAACAGAGGAGAGTATTGCCTACATTCCCTAGATATTGACAGGCAAATTCGCTTCTATTTGAGCAGGACTAAGGCTTCTCGTAAATCATAACAGCTATTTTTGGCCTATTCTGGACCTAGATTAGGATGTGCTGTTGCTAAGGTCACATTGGCTAAATGGTTAAAAGACTGTGTAACCATCATTTATAGAAAACGTAATATCCCATTAACTACTACCATAAAGGCTCATTCTACAAGGTCGTTGGCAACTTCTGCTGCCTTCCATACCAGAGCCTCTTTAAATGACATTTGTGCAGCTGCAACTGGGGCTAGTCCTCATGTTTTCATCAATCATTACAAGTTGGATTTGGCCTCCAGGGGAAGAGCATCTTTTGGTTCTATGGTGCTCAGGAATGTCCTTCCATGAGAGCCTCCCAGGAATAGAGGTAGCTGGGGACTCTGTCCCATACATAAGGAATGAACGAGGATTAACAATATCAGATAAAGAAGTTGTCTTACCATAACATTCCATCTGTATTGTTGATCCTCGTTCAGTCATTATGACCCTCCCTCCTTCCCCCTCCTGGGGCTTTTAGTGGATCTCACCATCCAGTTCTGTTAGGTCATTTGACCATAGGTAGCCTCTACCTTCTTTTGACTTGCAAACTCAATCTGAGGTAACAGGGAGAGGGGAATTCTGGGTAAGAGTTTAGCTCGAGAGTTTGCAACTGGCACGAGCTTGGAAGATGGCCGGCTCTGTTCCGAGGTTGAAACCGACTACCCACACATAATGACTGAATGAGGATCAACAGTACAGATGGAACGTTATGGTAAGACATAACTTCTTTTTTTGTTTTTTAAGCCATTCAGAGGTGGACTTGCTGGTGTGTTTTGGATCATTGTCCTGCTGCAGAACCCAAGTGTGCTTCAGCTTGAGATCATGAACTGATGGCTGGACATTCTCCTTCAGGATATTTTGGTAGAGAGCAGAATTCATGGTTCCATCAATCACAACAAGTCATCCAGGTCCAGCAAAGCAGCCCCAGACCATTACAGTACCACCACCATGTTTGACTGTTGGAATAATCTTTTTCTGAAATGCTGCGTTACTTTTATGCCGGGTGTAATGGGATGTACACCTCTCAAAAAGTTAAACTTTTATTCATCAGTCCACAGAATATTTTCCCAAAAGTCTTTGGGATCATGAAGATTATTTTTGGCAAAAGTGAGACAAGTCTTTATGTTCTTTTTGGTCAACAGTGGTTTTTGCCTTGGAACTCTGTCATGCATGCCATTTTTGGGGTCTATATTATTATCTTGAAGTTACAGAACATCGAATACAATATGGTCGACACCATATTATCGAATTTCATAACTTCCAAAAAAAAAATTAATTTGAAACATCAAATACTTAACTGGGTTTAAGCAGGGGGGCAAGCACCCCCCACACCCCCTGCTGCTTAAATATACCAACTCCGAGATTGCTCTACAGTGCAGGAAAGGGAAATCTTCCCTATCCGCACCATACTCCGTTAAAGTGCGATCTCTGAGTTGGTATATTTAAGTAGCAGGGTTTGGGGGGTGTTAGGGGTGCTTGCCCCCCCCTGCCTAAACACCCTTTACTTGGGTTTTTTTTTCAGGGTCTTGTAGAATTTCGATGGTTTAATGGTTTGATCACTAAAGTTCGATCTTTAGTGATTCGAAGCATTAAACTTTCGAGATTCTTATATAGACCCCATTTTTGCCCAGTCTCTTTCTTATGTTTGAGTCATGAACACTGACTTTAACTGAGGCAAGTGAGGCTTGCAGTTCTCTTGATATTCTGGGTTCTTTTGTGACTTCTTGGATGAGTCGTTGATGCGCTTTTGGGGTAATTGTTGTAGTTCAGCCACTCCTGGGAAGGTTCACCACTGTTCCATGTTCTCCATTTGTGGATAATGGCTCTCACCCTGGTTCGCTGGAGTCCCAGAGCTTTAGAAATGGCTTTGTAACCTTTTCCAGACTGATAGATGTCACTTTGTTTGTCATCAGTTCTGGAATTTCTTTATATCGCGGCATGATGTCTTCCTTTTTGGGATCTTTTGGCCTACTTCACTCTGTCTGGCAGTTTCTGTTTAAATGATAACTTGATTCAACAGGTCTGGCAGTAATCAGGCCTGGGTGTGGCTAGTGAAACTGAACTCAGCTTTCCCAAAAATGTGATTAACCACAGTTACTTCATGATTTAGCAAGGGGGCAATCACTTTTTGACATAGGACCATGTAGGTTTGGGTAGTTTTTTTTTCCTTAATAAAATCATCACTTAAAAACTGCATTTTGTGTTTACTTGGATTATCTTTGTCTAATATTTAAATTTGTTTGATGATCTGAAACATTTAAGTGTGACAAACATGCAAAGAAATAAGAAAAGAAGAAATCAAGAAGGGGAAATACTTTTTCATTGCACTGTGTGTGTGTTTGTGTGTGTGTGTATATATATATATATATATATATATATATATATATATATATATATATATATATATATATACACACACACACACACACACACACACACACACATACACACACACTATCAATGATGTTAAAATTGTGTGAATTTTATAAAAATGTTTAAAAAATGTTCACAGCATAGAAATTAGTAGGCATCTTATGAATATATAATGAGGGTACCTTGACTTCCTGCTGTGTTAAAATGAGGGGTTGTGTGCATGAGAAGTCATGTTATGCAATATGTCTCATTACAAAATTTCATTTTCCGCTCTTATAGGAAGCTATAAGGTTATTATTTTGCGAATACTAGCAAAATAATTAACCTACAAGTGTTTCTTTCATAATTTTAAAGCTAGTTTACTTATGTACATAACTCTGTTTTGATGCATCTTTATTTGTTTTTACTTTTAACTTTATCTTGGGATTCCAGTTCACCTTTTCCAGCAGTGCTAAGGTAACCTTGGACTCATAGTTAATGTATTAAACATCCAGATTAATGTTTAGGGGCAAATTGAAAATGTATATGATGTGGCAGAAGTAACATAGTGTGGGAGTGTAGGAATATTGAGATGTCAGTGTTGCTGTATGGCATAATACCAGAAGTTCAAATATAATATATTCAGATATTTCCCTCCCAAATCAAGTATTCTCTCAGAAGCCTTTTCTGATGTTAATTTACATGTCTGTGCTGTAATAGGCAGTACTTCTGGTATTTATATATGTTTGATATTTATTTTAATGTTTTTCTAGGTCGTCACAGCAAACTAGGTCTGAGTGGCCGTCCTTATCGACACATGGGAGTTCTTGGTACCTCAAAACTGTATACCATCAGAAATCACATATTTACTTTTACTCCTCAGGTAAGTTGCAGTTGAATTATTCAGTGTTTACAAGGAGATATCTATTGGGTTGATTTTTAATAATTCCATGCCTCAGTCCAGTTTGCAATGAGGAGTTTGGGAAGCCTTGATCTGTGAACCTTAAAATGGCAGTGGTTGTACGGTGACTGGGTCTGAAATTTTGCTGTGAGGGTGAGCAGTAGTTACGAGAAGTAAAAATGTAGTAAGTTAAGATGAAATGCATCTTTCCAAGATTTTGGATGAGGGTGAGAGAATGGCAGTTGGTCAGTAGTTTGTGAGCTCGGTTGATGAGCTTGCCTAATGGAGGGGTGTTATATTGTTTTTTTTCCATAAGGCAGGGACGTATTTTTCTTGGATAGAGTAGTTTATTAGAATCAAGACAGGATATGCAACGCTATCTGCAGCGGGTCTAAGGTTTTCAGATGGAAGTCGGGACAGTGGTTGTTGTCTTGAGAGCTTAGGTATGTTTTTAATTGTAGATGTTAGCACTGGAATAAGTGTGAAGGCCTGTTGTCATTTCATTGATTAGGGTGAGATGGCTGGATTTTATAGTAGTTTTCTTTTGTAAGAGGGAGATTACTTTATAAAATGTGAGTTAAACAGTGAGACAATGCTTTGAGAGTTATTAGTTGGAGATGGGTGGGGTTGGGTTGATTTTCCAGGATTGGGCCTATTTATGGATTCCAGATGTTTGTTTGGACTGTTTGATGAATTTTTCGATAGTGCTATAATAAGCTTTTTGTCTTGTTTTATGCATAACTGCCTGTATTGCTGCAGAAATGTTTGAGACTTTGTTTGCAGCCATACCTTCCAGGCTTTATCTCTGAGTTCCATGAGTTGCTTTGTTTTTTTTGTATTTAACCAATGTTGCATTACAAGGTAACTTTCTAGGGGCTGTCGAGAGTTGTTATGGCTTGGTAGTAGTTTCTCAGGTTGTCAGAGGAGTTTTTCATGAACTGCAAGGGGAGTAAATGTATAAAGCTGGAGTACTTTATAGAGTTGGGATCCTAACGGTAGGTTAGACTTGTGTTCTGTGGGTAGCCATTTGGCTTTTTCTAGGGGGATATAATGATACTCGAGACACAAGTTTGTAGTGGATGGGCAGATGCTGTTAAGAGCGTCTGGAGTGTGGTAGTATTTTTTCTGAAGGCAGAAGCAAAATTGTGAAGTCCATATTCAAGTTGAAGAAAGAGAACTCCTTTACTGAGCAACTTATCGGATCATTTCCTTGCTTCAAAGTTGCATAAATCTCTGTCTACTGCCATCTTAACAGAGGACAGGGCCGTCTTTCTTCAAGTTTAAAGTAAAGACTTGTATAGTGGTAGGTCTGAATTTTCTCCAGTGCACAATTTATTGTTCCCACATAACTTTTGGAACAGAAGAACTCCACTCAGTGGAGCAGCTGTTATCCAGTTAACTGAATAACAGTGAATGAATTCATATGAATTGCTGTGGGAGGTGTAACATTTTCTGTAAATGGGATAGTATAGTGAGTGTGGGAAACGTTTCCTATTCCTAATCTTGGTCATCACATTTTTCTTCCACTTTAGAAGTTATAAAAAAGGACCTAAATTGTCATTGCAATGTTCGATTCATTCTTTTCCTGGAGTTTAAATATTTTTTCTCCATCTTGTTGGCACTCCACATGTGGAGTGTCGACATTTCAGTAGGAAGCTTTTATGCATACAACAAATGGCATTAATGCGTGCTTGTCAAATGGGTAAAAAACATAGAACATAGCAGAAATCTTTGTTTAACTCATAATTGCTAGAGTAGTGTATCAGAATTAATTTTATAGGTTGAAGAGTACCAGGTTCTCTTCAGAAACCCAAGTTTCTTTTCAGACTTGAGCTCTTCTTAGAGACACCTAGAATCAAGATTCGTTACTCCTAGAATCACAAGGTTGGCTCATCTCCTTTGGTGACAAAGTTGGGGTGACAAAGTACTGGCCTGCAGTAACTGACTTGCTGCCAAGGCAGTGTTGTAGTTTTATAGGTTAATATGTTCATAGGTAAGTACTAGGCTAGCTGCCCTTGCAGGCCATTTAAAGCCTAACCACTTTCCCTTTTGTGTTCAAAATAACCTTATCCCATTTGGTTATAGATTGGTCTTACCCATCCCATGGTTAATAATTATATACTACCCCTAATGAGAATAACTGGGATTATACCATAGATAATTTGAGGGGACTCAGGCATGAGATAAAGAATTTAGGAGCTGCTGAGTTAGTAGTATGGGGTACATTTTCTGTTTCCCATCCATATATCTAAGTTGCAGTTGAAAATGGACAGGGATGAACTTTGCTTTATGTGGATGGGTGGGGTCTATTCCACATCAGAGGTATCCTCTGCAAGATGTACCTGTCCCTCTAAACCATTCCGTTGTTGATTCAGAAGAGGTTCTGATCCCTAGACCAAGTATTTCTGATGCCATTTGACTTGCTGATGTGCAGTAAATCCATCAGTAATCGACTGGAGCATGTCTTACATGCCAGACAAAAAGGTCACCTGTTAGCAGTCTTTAGGATACTAAGCATGTGACGAGGCTTAGAGTCAGTCCATGTAGGACATGTTTAGGCTTTGTATCCTTTTAGTAAGGCATCTCCGTTTTCTTTGGAAGAGCAGGGCCCACTAAGTACAGGTGATGTCATAACTGCTTTTTGTGATATGTAGGGAGACCTGAAATTGTCCCATCATTACTACAAGTCCAACAGCCCCCCCTTGGATCCTAAGTCATTGGATGCTAGGGCTGGGCACATCTTTTAGAATTGCAACCCCAGAGTATGGCTTGAAGCCAGTTTTGCCCATCTTGCCTGCTCAGCTTCTTTAAACTCCAAAGAAGCGCTTCTTCAAACTCCAAAGAAGCATTCCCGGCTCCAGTCCACCTCTACCTGTACTTCCTCCAGAAGCTTGTAGGAAGTAGATGTAGGTAAGATGATGCGAAAGTTCCTTAGAGCTCAGATCCCAATTGGGGGTCTTACAAACTCCACCCCCTATCGAATCTCTGAGTGTGCCTATTATTTCAAAGACCTTCCTAACTCCTTCTCCAATCCGTTCTGTAGTGTAGGAGTGCCAGGATCCGAGATCCCCAATAGGTTTGGTGTCTGATCCAAGGAAAGTTGCTTCCTCCACTCAGACACTGTTTCCTTAACTGTTTCTGCTCCAATACCCTTGTATCAGAATGTGTCTCTGAGCCGAAGTGTCAGTGTCAGATCTGAGGGGATATGTTTGGCTCCGTCTTTTCCCCTCGGAGTCTTGGTCATGGACAGTTTGGATCCAATTCCACCTCTGAAGCTTGGATCCAGGGGGTGGCTGAATATGCCTTCTTTGGGAGTTTTGTCTTTGAGGGGGCAGGGCGGGGCTTCTCTTGGTCCTTCAGCTTTCGAGGTGGTGGAAAATAATTTTTCTCTCCAAAGTGAACAGTCTTATGTTTTGGATCTTACCCCTTTTTCTCTCTTCGGTTCTAAGCTCTGAGTCGCTCAGGCCTATTCCACAGGGACAGCCAGTTCCAACAAGTCTGCAGCCAGTTCCAGTGGAGGAACTTCCCCTCTCATCCATCACCTCTCCAGAACATCCCACTGAGGAGGTGCACTGGAAGTGAATGTGCAAAAGGAGGTGCATAGACTCATGGGGGATACTGACTTTGATGAAACAGAATTATCCCACAGGTCACCACCAGATGACATCTCCTTTGGAGATATTTTAGAAACCCTGAAAGAAAGGAGGTTGGTCATCCCAAAATCCCTCACTGTAAGAGTCAGTGTTCTTGGAGGCTTTTAGTTCTGGCCCATCTATGTCTTTGTTGACCCCCTGGTGGATGAGCTTGTTGACCTGGTTTCCTGCCAAACATGGAAGGAGCCAGATATGGTCGAGCTCATCCCTGAACATCCTGACAAGTTTTTAGCCTCACCTACAGACAGACACTACTGGAGCAGAGGAGTTCCATTTGATGCTATGGTGATGACGGCAGCCACCATTAATGACCTAATAAAACAGTGATCTTCTGTCCATCTGCCTAAGAAAATCTAGAGCATTGGACAGATTTAGAATGCGAGTGTTTGCCTCCCCTACCTTCGCCCTGAGGTCACTAAGCTACATGGCGCATTTTACTAGACTTCAGAGAGACTTGACAAAGGAACTTTCAAATGAGTCCATGTCTGCTGAGCATTTGAAAAGAATATCCTCTCAACTGGCCACTTTTATCCATATGAAATGCTTCATTGAGGCTGATGTCTCGCACAGCTGTAGTTTCCTCATGAGCAGTTGGCTCTGGCATCGCCATAAGGAGACCTGCCTGGATGAGGCCATGTGACTTTGTGGAGCCTTTTATGACATCCTGAATTAACGCCCCATTCGATGGCACTTCTTGTTTGGGCCAGCAGTAAAGGAGACACTTACTTGCAGCAAAAAAGATGGAAAGACTCTGTTTTAGGGATCAAGTTTTCTACCCCTCAGAGAACCTGCTATAGGAGCCAGAGAGGTGGTAAGAAAATGGGGTTCCATAACTCTTTGGGACCATCTCAGGATTTGCATGGGGATAATTCCTCCAGAGGAATTTTAATGGTAGACAGAGGAGGCATGCAGAATCAGGGCTTGAGAGATTCTTTTTCAGACAGTCCCTTTCAGTGCTCCTGAAGTGCTGGCCGACTGTGCAGCTCTGGGGGTCGTTTCTTTGCACCTAGACACCTGGGCAAGTATAACACTAGATCTATGGGTGCTAAGAGTAATACCGTTTTCCTTTCTTCCTCATTGCCAAAGGAAAAAACTTCCCAAAGTTCCACCCAGTCAGAGGAAGGCCGCAGCACAAGAAATTCAAAAGCTGCTAGAAAAGGAGTTATCCAGAAGGTCCCACCAGACCAGATAGGATTCTGAACTTATTCATGCGTCTGTTTAGTGCCAAAGAAGACAGGAGACCTCAGACGCATTTTGGATCTAAGCATCTTGAACCAGTTTGTAAAGAAAGCGAAGTTCCGAATGGTCACTGTTTAGTCCGTCTGCCTTTTCTGCACAAGGACGATTGGATGTGCTCTGTAGATAGGCACACATCAACCACAAACTGATATAGCAGCCAGTAAGATCCACAACCGATTTATTGATTGAGCACTTTCGTCTCACAATAGAAACTTCATCAGAATACCATTGTAACAAAAACCTCACCTTTTATACATTCTTAATCACATAAAATGACATCACTTCCTATATACAAAAAGTGAATGAATTCATACATAAATACAAATAACTACTTAAAATTACTACATGACATCATCCTGTATAAAACACTTGCATATAAATTTCTGCTTTAAGTTTTAAAATAAAACTAATCGAAATTGCACTGTTAAGTCCTGGTGCTTCAGAGGCATTGGTTCTCATTTGCTGTCTGAGCTCCTTCAGTTGTAGATATTCATTCAGGACTGAAGTGGTTTATGAATCTTCTGACCAGGATTCTGATTTTTCTGATGATCTGGATTTGCCCTTTATTTGAGGATTCTGATGCAGAGGACTCAATTCCCTCTGCTTCACCTCCAGAAGATTTTTATTTTGGGGAAACCCTACATACTCTAAGGGAGCATTTCTACTGGTAAAGCAAGGATTTTTATGATTCAGAAAAGAGGCTTAGGGATTTCTTACTCCTACCTCAGCATAGGCCTTTAGCTATTCCTCCTGTACTAGACATTGTTGTTGCTTTTTTGGAATCTAGTTCGGCCCCTGATTCCTTGCCTCCTGCTCCCAGAAATCTTTTTAAAAATCCTATTGCGGATCCAGAGACTACTTCACAGGGGCCCAAGGGCATTAAGGCTTCTACTGCTAAAAATCCTACCTCTTCTGATAGAGACTCCAGGATGCTGGATAGATTGGGTAAGATGGTCTACACTTCTGCAACCTTAGCCATTAGGGCTTTAAACTGCCAGTTTCATATGTTAAAATATCAGCAACATGTTATTGGACTGCTTAAACAGAAAATGATGTTGATTCCTGACTGTGTGGGAAATAAAGAATTACAGGATTTAATGCATTCTGCTGAACAAGTTGGAAAACATACTTTGCAATGTGGTTTTGATTCATTAGAGGCCTCTTGCAGGGCCGCTGTTACTGGGACTGTGCTCAGAAGGCATGCGTGGCTTAAGGAACAATCTTTGCCTGATCATGTTAAAGCTAAATTGTTAGATGCTCCCTTAAATCAGGACCACCTGTTTGGCAACAAGGCTGAAGAAGTTCTTAAAATGATGGAAGATAAAGTTAAATCTATGCGAACTGTTTCTAACAAGTTCAGCCTCCTAGATTTAGTAGGCACTGGCCCTCTAAGAATTGGTCCTTTCCAGCCCCTTCCAGGTTTTCTCACGCCAAACCCAGACACAGCAGAAACCCCAGGTTTCAGTCGCAGGGGACACACAGGACTAAGCAGTGGGGGCCTCCACTTCCAAATCTGGGAGTAATAAGACTTCCCCCTATGGTAAACTGTCTTAGTGACTTCCTTTTAAAATTTCCAAGCACTTATCAACTGACTGCCCCTTTGGGGGGGAAGATTGCTCTTCATGCAATGAACTGGGAGCTCATTACCCAGGACAAATGGGTTTTAAATATAGTGTCCCAGGGCTACAGATTTCACTTCCACATGTTGCCAACACCAAGCGGGTGGCCAGACCAACCCCCAAATCAGTGGGCAGAGGCCCAAAAACAAGGACTGTCTCTCTTAAGCATGGGGGCTATTCATCTGGTACCAGAAGAGGAAAAGGGACAAGGTTTCTACTCGAGACTTTTCCTGGTACCCAGAAAAGACAATTCATGGCATCCTATCCTGGACCTGTCTACTCTAAACATCTTTTTGGAGATTCCAAAATTCAAGATGCTGATTCTTCGCCAATTACTTCCTATGCTAGGCAAAGATGCTTGTTTGGCAACACTAGATTTAAAAGAAGCATACCTGCACATCCCAATCAGTGAATCTTGCAGAAGATATC
Organism: Protopterus annectens; assembly: GCF_019279795.1. NCBI lineage: Eukaryota > Metazoa > Chordata > Ceratodontiformes > Protopteridae > Protopterus > Protopterus annectens. Next base: position 121,346,020 of record NC_056749.1, read on the forward strand.
TACACTTCAAAGCAGGCTACATGCACTCAGTTCTCTGCGCTGCACTTTGGCTTATCTACTGCACCCAGGGTATTCACAAAGTGCCTAGCTCCAGTTATTGCATTTTGCAGTGAAAGAAATATTCAAATATACCCATACCTGGACGATTGTCTAATTCAGGCAGAAAGCCAGGACATACTTTTGAATTATCTGGCCTTTGTACAAAGGGTTCTAACTTGTCTGGGGTACACCATAAACGAAAAGAAATCACACTTGGTACCCTGTCAACAGATTATACTCCTGGGAGCAAGCTTGAATACAACTTCCCAGATGGCCTACCTCATGCCAGAGAAACAAATTCATTCGACAACCTACTTCAAACAAGTGGCCACAAAAACCCTGCTATCTGCATGACAGATCCTGCAAGCCTTGGGGTTCATGGCCTCCTGCATTCGTCTAATTCCATATGCAAGATTGCATATGAGGAAACTACAGTGGTATCCAAAAAGCCTATGGTGTCAACATTTGCAGGATCTAGAAGCAATGATTCCTATCATACCTTGCCTACGCCTAGAGTTCCTTTGGTGGGCAGAGGCCTGCCACCAAAACAAGGGACTACATTTCACACCTCCCCCTGCCGCCCAAACCCTAACAGATGCATCAGACTATGCATGGGAAGCTCACCTGGCAGGGAAGTGCATTCAGGGCAAATGGAACCCAAGTCAAATGCACCTGCATATCAATCAAAAAGAAATGTTATCTGCACAGAATGCTCTGACAGCCTTGAAGGACCACATTCTTCCAGGACAACTAATGGTAAAGACAGACACCACTGTTATGTGGTACATAAACAAGTGGGGGGGTACACATTCTTACCCCCTCTGCAAGACTAACCATGGCATTGTGGAACACAGCCTTGAGCTACCAAGTGCACCTACAAGCTCAATTCCTGCCAGGAAAATTAAATACACTGGCAGGTGGACTAAGAAACCTCATGGACCCAAACAAGTGGAAACTGGAACCAAGGATTTTCAACATGTTGACAAGCAAATGGGGAAGCCCAGATATAGACCTGTTTGCCTCTCCCCAGAACTACCAATTGGACAAATTTTGCACAAAGACTGCCCACATACAAGCCTGGAAAGTGGATGCTCTGTCCTTCAGCTGGAAAAACCTATCAGTGTATGCCCCCCCCGCCTCTGCTCTCCAAAGTACTACTAAAAATCAAACAGGACAAACCAAGGACGATTTTGATTGCTCCAGATTGGCCATGCCAATACTGGTACCCCCCCCCCCCTGCGCAGTGTGTCACGGTTAATCCCCATGGCACCTGCCTCAGACTCCTTCCCTCTTGTCTCAGCAGGAGAACCAGATTCTGCACCCTCCGCTTCTAACACTGAACCTAGCAGCCTTGCTAATTACCTAATCTCTCTTGTACCATCCCTCAGTAAACCTGTGATGGATGTCATTTTAGAGGCAAGAAGGCTTAGTACTAGAAAGTCTTATGCTGAAAAATGGAAAAGATTCTGTGCCTGGAACCAATCTCAAGGGATGAGCACAGCAGCGCCCAATTTACTTCAGATTTTACAGTACTTAACTGAGATGCTTCACAAGGGCCTGTCTTTTTCCTCCATTAAAATCCACGCCTCAGCCATTTCAGCTCATTATAACACAGAACCTCCCCTCTTCTTTCATCCACTGCTCAAGCAGTTCCTCAGAGGGGCAACAAATTTGAGACCACCCCAGAGAGCTCCAACCCCAACCTGGGAACTTAACTTTGTTTGGGAGAAACTCACTCTACCTCCTTTCGAGCCAGCTGCTACTGCAGACTTAAAATTTCTTTCTTGGAAAACAGCTTTCATTTTAGCAACCACTTCAGCAAGAAGGGTATATGAATTACACACCCTTATGGCAATGAAGCCTTTCATCATCTTTCATGCGGACAGGGTGTCCCTCAGAACCAATCCATCCTTTATGCCTAAGGTGGTATCCAGTGTGGCTCTTAATCAGTCCATTCATTTGCCAACCTTCTTTCCCAATCCACAGAACAAAGGGGAATGGATACTGCATTCTTTAGATGTGCACAAACAACTCAGATTCTACTTGGAGAGGACTAAACCTCAAAGGAAATCTGAACAACTGCTGGTGGCATTTGCGGCAGAGGCAGAGGCGAAGGCTATTTCAAAGCAAACCATTTCTAAATGGATAGGCTATTGCATTTATTTCTGCTATAAGCACCTTGGAAAACCTATCCCACAGGGGATCAGACCTCACTCCACCAGGGCTGCATCTACCTCTAAAGCCTTTCTCTGAGGAGTCCCTACCAGGGACATCCTAGAAGCTGCTGCCTGGAGTTCTGTGCATACTTTCACCAAGCGTTATCATTTGACAGTTTTCTCTAAATCCAGAGCTGGCTTTGCCACTGCAGTCTTGAGGGCCTTCTAGCTATCTAACTGGTCCTAATGCTATCTAATTTCCTCCTCCCAACCATAGCTTTGGGAATCTACCCAAATGTAATGACTGCAACAGTGAAACATGAAGAACATAGTACAGTTGTGTACACTTACCATAAATGTAGATGTTCGAGTGTATTCACTGTTGCAGTCCTGGTTACCCTCCCTCCAACCCCCTAACTTCTTTTGGCTATACCTCTACTTTCCTTTACTAGGCTTAAAAGCTTTTTGGTGTATTTGCTTTTTTGTTGGAGGTATATCATTGTATTTTTATAGATGTTCTTCGTTTTCCATTGCTGCAGTCCTTACTATTGGGTATAGTCCGCATCCAGTCGGCCCGAATACCAGAGTATAAGGCTGACGTCGGTCAGGGCGCATTAGACTGACGTCAGTACGTCAGGGTACTAATGCGCATGACCAGCGTCATATCCTCAGTCTTTTTTGCCGCGTGGTCCGATGCAGAAGCAGTTTTGCGAGTGCAGGTTGGCGTTCTGAAATATTTCCGAAACCGGAGTTTCAGACCGAATCAGAGTTGGCTAAGTACCCGTTGGGAACATTTTGGTTTTTTCTTGCCTCAGTATTTAACCGGATGTCAGAAAAAGTGAATAACTGTATTTCTTGTGGGAAACAAATACCTCATAGGGATTACCATACTTTGTGTATACCTTGTTTAGGGCCTGAGCACGACGTTGTTGGTTGCCGCTCTTGTGCTAGGTTTAACAAACGCACTATTAAGAGGAGGTTAGACTGTGCCAGATTAGTGTTTGGGAAGCGTTGCAATTATAAAATGCCGTCGGATGCTCCGACGCCCGCTTCGTCCAAGAAGCGCAAGGACAAAGCAGCGAAGCCTAGGGTTGATGAACCGGCAGTCCCGGACGTCGGTTCTTTAGTGGCTCAGTGGAGCCGGAGGTTTTGCCAGGAGTTTCTATGGAGTCTCAGGCAGAAACTTTATTGTTACAGGATGTACCCTCTCAGGAGGCAGGCCAGGCTGAGGGGGCTTCTCAGGTAACTATTCTTCCCTCTCTTCCCAAAGTAGTTAGAGCCTCTCCTTCTGTTGCCAAAACTTCTTTTAGAGGTAGGCCAACTTCAGCTTCAGTAGGGGCTTCTCCTAGCCTTTCGTGTTCTGTACCTAAGAAACATATGCTTAAAATGGCAGAAGATTTGATTACTATGATTAGAGGTTCTATGGGCCCTCCTGATAAGAGGCCTAGGGTGGAACCAGAGTTTGACAGTTTTGAACAGGGTTCAGAGGCTTCTGAGTCTTCTGCGGAAGATTTGCAGGAGTATCCTCATTATTCTGATTCTGATGTGGATGATGCCACTCCTTCGGCTTCTCCTCCTGAGGATTTTTCATTTTCAGAGACTCTGCATTCCATGAGGGAGCACTTTAAATGGGAAGGCCAGGATTACTCTGATTCCAGGAAGAGGCTTAGGGAATTCTTGTTTTTACCCCAGCATAGGCCCTTAGCTATACCTCCTGTGTTGAATGTGGTGGAAGATGTTTTGCAGAGGCTTCCCTGAACCCTGATTCTTTGCCTCCTGCTCCTGTTAAACCTGATAGGTACTATAGGGTGCCCGAAGCTCATAAGTATTTGTTTAAGAGTCCTAGGGCGGACCCAGAAACTGTTTCTCAGGGGCCTAAAGGTGTTAAGGCCTCTGTGGTTAAAAATCCTGTTCCCACTGACAAAGAGGCAAGGGCATTAGATAGGTGGGGTAAGAAAGTGTATACTTCTTCCACTCTAGCCATGAGAGCGTTGAATTGTCAGTTTCACATGCTAAAATATCAAAATTATCTCCTTTCACAATTGAAATCTAAGGTGGATGCTTTGGCGGAAGGTATTGATTGTAAAGACTTGCTGGATTTAGTTTATGTGTCTGAACAAGTGGGCAAGCATTCTTTGCAATGTGGTTTTGATGCTGTGCAGGCCTCCTCGAGGGTGGCTGCCACTAGTTCTGTTCTTCGCAGGCATGCCTGGTTGAGGGATCAAAATTTGGCTGAGCATGTTAAGACAAGGATTTTGGATGCTCCTTTACAGTCTGATGTGTTGTTTGGTTCACCTGTGGAAGCAGTTTTAAAGAAAATGGAGGACAAAGCTAAGTCTATGCAAACTGTTAAAGATTTTTTGCAGGTACAGCCACCGAAGTTTAGTAGAAATTGGCCTGCTAAGGGGTGGACATATCCTGCTTATGATTCCCAGTCTAGGGGTAGGTCTAGACGTGGTAGGGGCAGGGCTCAAGGTTCTTTTAGGCCTAGAACAGGGAGTTCACCTGCTCAGACTTCTGGTGAGGGCAGGGGTCAGTCCTTTCGTAAACAGACCCAATGACCTGCCTTTTCAGCTGCCAGTAGATTCTCGTCTGGCAGCTCCTTTGGAAGGACGACTGTCTCTTTTCAAAGAAAATTGGGATTTAATTACTCAAGACAGATGGGTGTTGGACATCATTCACCACGGTTACAGATTTTATTTCCAAACAATGCCCCCTTTCAAAGGCATGCCAGACGTTCCTCCTCCACAAAGAAAAGAGGCTCACAAGCAAGTTTCTCAGTTACTCCAAATGGGGGCCATTCAGCCAGTCCCTGTATCAGAAAGGGGCCTAGGATTTTATTCTCGCATGTTCCTAGTACCAAAGAAGGGGAACACATGGAGACTGCTTTTGGATTTATCTCTCCTCAACACTTATCTGGACATTCCCAAGTTCAAGATGTTAACGTTACAACAGCTTTTACCCCTGCTGGGCAAAGATCACTGGATGGTGACTTTAGATCTCAAGGAAGCTTACCTTCATGTGCCTATCAGGCTAAGTTACAGGAAGTATCTGCGGTTTCGAGCTGGAGATTCTCATTATCAGTTCTCTGCATTGCCCTTTGGCTTATCTACTGCGCCCAGAGTATTCACAAAGGTTCTGGCTCCAGTGATAGCTTACTTCAGGCTACAAGGACTTCAAATCTATCCTTATTTAGACGACTGCCTGATTCTGGCTCAAGAAAAGGAAGACCTTCTACAGCATCTGGAATATCTTATAGCAGTGCTAAGATGCCTAGGGTATTCTGTGAACGGAATAAAGTCCAGTCTAGTACCCTCTCAAGACATGTGCTTTCTGGGTGTGAGACTGAATACAGCAGCCCAGATGGCCTTTTTAACCCCGGACAAACAAAAGAGTCTATCACTTTACTTCCATCAACTATCTCATCGGTCCGTGTTGACTGCAGAGACAGTCCTTCAAGCATTAGGGTTCATGGCATCTTGTATTCTGGTGCTTCCCAATGCCAAACTGCATATGAGGAAGTTACAATGGTATCTCAAAAATGTATGGACACAGCACTGCCTGGATTTAGACACTGTCATTCAAATAATACCTTGCCTTCAAAGAGAATTTTTGTGGTGGGCTCAGGAATGTCACCTAAACAAGGGACTCTCTGTGACCCGGCCAGAGGCGAGTCAGATTTTACCGACAGATGCCTCGGACATTGCTTGGGGAGCTCATCTAAATGGAAAGTGGATACAAGACAAGTGGCCTGCCAGACTACAGCATCTACATATCAACATGAAGGAGATGTTAGCAGTCCAGTTCGCATTACTGGCTTTCAAGGAGTTACTTCTTCCAGGGCAGGTGTTGATTCTAACAGACAACACAACTGTCATGTGGTACTTCAACAAACAAGGGGGAACACATTCTTATCCTCTCTGCAGGCAAGCAATGATTTTATGGGAGACTGCGCTACGCTTGCACCTAACTCTTCAGGCAAGGTTTCTGCCAGGAGCACAGAACTCCTTAGCAGATGTGTTAAGCAGACAAATCATGGATCCCCACAAGTGGAAACTGGATCTTCATGTATTTCAGAAATTGACAGTGTCATGGGGAACTCCAGACATAGATCTGTTCGCTTCTCCACTAAACCACCAGCTGCCACAGTTTTGCACAAAGGGGTTTCATCACACAGCTTGGAAAGTGGATGCTCTGTCTTTCACTTGGACAAACCTTCATGTGTATGCCTTTCCACCTCTGCCTCTTCTTCCAAAGGTACTGTTAAAGGTCAGACAGGACAGGCCAAGGATGATTTTGATAGCTCCAGATTGGCCTCGGCAACACTGGTACCCTCTACTACGGAGTCTGGTAAAGAAGCCTCCATGGCCTTAACCTTTGATTCCACATCTGTTATCCCAGCAGGACGGTCATCTGCTCAATGTCAAGCTTCACTCTCTTCATCTGACAGCCTGGCATATTCTGTGTTGAAACACAGCAGGTCTCAACTTCCTCAACAAGTTTTAAATGTGATCATGGAAGCTAGAAGACCTAGTACAAGGAAAGTGTACGCAGCAAAATGGAAGAGATTTTTATTTTGGAGTAAAGCAAAGAATTTGGAGATTTCTGAGCCTAATTTGAGTATGGCTCTTCAATATCTTACTGAGTTACTGGACAAAGGTCTGTCCTTCTCTTCCATTAAGATTCATGCTGCAGCAATCTCAGCTCACTATGATTGTGACCCACCATTGTTTTCGCATCCTTTGTTCAAGCAGTTTCTTAGAGGGGCAAAAAATATAAGACCCCCACGTAGAGCTCCTACTCCTGCTTGGGATCTCAATTTTGTGTTGGAAAAACTTACTCTACAACCTTTTGAGCCTGCGGCTACTGCTGAATTGAAATATTTGTCATGGAAGACTGCTTTTTTGTTAGCTATTACTTCTGCAAGAAGGGTGTCTGAGTTGCAGGCCCTTATGGCAGTCGAGCCCTTTTTGATTTTCCATAAGGATAGGGTATCATTACGTACTAATCCTTCCTTTATGCCTAAGGTGGTTTCTAGTGTGGCTTTAAACCAAACTATTCATTTGCCTACTTTTTATGCAGACCCCCAAAATAAAGGGGAAAAGATTTTGCATACTTTAGATATACACAGGCAATTGCGTTATTACTTAAGCAGGACTAAGGATTTTAGGCAGTCTCAGCAGTTGTTTGTTTCTTTTGCTTTGAGTTACAGGGCAAGCCTGTGTCAAAACAAACTATTTCTAGGTGGATTGGCTTTTGCATTGCATTTTGTTATTCCCATCATGGCAAGGAGGTTCCAGCTGGGATTAGGCCTCATTCCACTAGGGCTACTGCCACTTCAACAGCATTTCTACCGCCGGTGGCAACTAAGGATATTTTGGAAGCAGCTACTTGGAGTTCAGTGCATACTTTCTCTAAGCATTATCACCTTCCTATCTACTCTAAGTCTAGGGCTGGTTTTGCCACAGCTGTTTTGCAAGGCATGTTGTCAGCTCCTGCTTCTTTATGATTTGCCAGCCTCCCTTACCTCTGCTTTGGGATTCTACCCAATAGTAAGGACTGCAGCAATGGAAAGCGGAGAACATAGTACAGTTTTGTACCTACCATAAATGTAGATGTTCGAGGATTCCATTGCTGCAGTCCAATTTACCCTCCCTCCTTCCCCTCTGTGTTTAGGGGTGGTTGTGTAGGTGAGTTTACCTGCTTATATTTTTGTATATATTGTTCATGTTTTGGTGCAGGTATTTTGGGCCTTGTCTTTTTAGGGTCTTCTGACATCTGGGGCAAGAAAAGACTGAGGATATGACGCCAGTCATGCGCATTAGTACCCTGACGTACTGACGTCAGTCTAATGCGCCCTGACCGACGTCAGCCTTATACTCTGGTATTCGGGCCGACTGGATGCGGACTATACCCAATAGTAAGGACTGCAGCAATGGAATCCTCGAACATCTACATTTATGGTAGGTATAAAACTGTACTTTAATTGCTTCCCATTAGGGGGGAACCTGACATCTGGGGCAAGAAAAACTGATGTAATGGCGTTGGCTGCATATTTTATACCCCTGACGACCTGACGTCATGGAAGAAGGGACAGCAACCGACTCGGGACCCAAGACTTTGTTAATCAGGCCGACTGAGAGCTACCTGCAAGCAGATAATCCAAATGTAATGACTGCAACAGTGAATGCACTCGAACATCTACATTTATGATAAGTGTACACAACTGTACTTTCTCAGTGCACGGAAAGCACAGAGTAGTGAAGAAGCGGTTGCACGCAATGAAAGGAAACATTCAACAAATCAGGCATATTTAGATTTAACAACCAGTTCTACAATATTAAAAGGATTTTAACACACAATTGGCACATATTCAGTGCAAAGCCAGAACACCTTGACTTAGTAGAAACATTCCCCAAAATTGTCTATAAAAAGACACCAGCATAAAAAATATGATGGAAACCTATAGAAAGATGAATGCAAGGACAGGGGGTATGGTAAAATGTGGATTTTGCATGCAATGCAAATATATCCTGGAAGGCAAGGAGGTATCTATACCCAATTATAGTATATATATATATATATATATATATATATATATATATAATACGAAACAAGTTCACTTGCAGCAGTAAGGGAGTTGTATATCTAGCTAAGTGTTCCCTGTGTCCATGTTTTTACATAGGAAAAACTATCAATGCACTGGGAACCTGAATCTACCAACATTATTATGATACTGGTAGGAGTGAAACAAAAAAATTCCCTAGCTGCACATATTGGCTTGCATCCAGGACACAGTTTCAGGTTCACTGTCATTTAGCAGATCACTTTGGGTGAGTGGGGGGACCCCTGAATTAATATCTAGAACTGAAGGAGCTCAGATGACAAATGAGAACTAATAAGTCTGAGGCACCAGGTCTTAGTGCAATTAGTATTCATTCTATTTTAAAACTTAAAGCAGAATTTTATATGCAAGTGTTTTATACAGGATGATGTCATGTAGTAATTGTAAGTAGTTATTTGTATTTATGTATGAATTCACTTTTTGTATATAGGAAGTGATGTCATTTTATGTGATTAAGACAATGTATTAAAAGTGAGGTTTTTGTTACAATGGTATTATGATGAAGCTTCTATTGTGAGACGAAAGTGCTCAATCAATAAATCCGGATGTGCTCTATATCTGTTCAGGATGCATACTGTCACATCACAATAGACAGACGAGCCAGAAGACATCTTCACTTTCAGATGGGAGCCAGTCATTACCAATTCAGAGCTCTGCCCTTTGGAATCACCACAGCCTCTAGGGTGTTTACGAAATGCATGACAATAGTGGCAGCTCATTTGAGACTGAAGGGATTCCAGGTGCTTCCATTTCTGGATGACTGGCTCCTCACTACCCCTTCTAAGCATCTGCTAAAGCAGGTCAGGAACTATTTCCTCCAGATTTGCAAAACTGTGGGAATTGTGATGCGTTGCTAAGTCAAAACTTAAACCAGTTCAGAGTCTGGAGTTCATTGGTTCAGGTTTGGATACAACACAGGTGGCATCTTTGCCTCTTCACCATGTTACATCTATCATAATCCGGGTACAGGCTATCCTTGCCAACCCATCCCCACCAGCAAGGTTATGGCTTCAAGCACTACAGTCAGTGGCAGCAGTAATATTTCTTCTTCTAGTATGCTTTTTTATGTGGGTTCTATAATGGACTCTAGCTGTACAGTGGTTCATTTTATATCAACCCCTCTCTTATCAAGTAAAGCTCACCCCACTTGTAAACAATGCATTCGTTGGTGGATACAGTCCAGTGATCTTTATCTTGGCAGACTCTGTCCTACCGAACCCAGCAGCCACAGTGACCACGGACGCTTATTTCTTGGGAAGAATGGTCGAAGGCACATGGTCCCCCCCTAGAGACGGAGTTGCATATCAGTGTCTCCGAGAGTTTACAAGAGCAAATGGATAGGTTTTTGGCATTGCAGACTTTTCAAGATAATCTTCCCTTGGGAACTGTTGTAGTTCAGATTGACACGTCAGTAGTCTGGTACATCAACAAACAAGGAGGAACGTGATCTTATCACCTTTGCAGAGAGCCTATTAGGGATTGGGAATGGGCGATCTCATCAGACCACTTTCTAATAGACACACTGCATGCTTGGCCCTCTGGACTCCTTTATGCTTATCCTCCTATACCCTTAATTCCCAAATTTCTACAGAAAGCAAGTCAGCTGAAGAGCTCAGTAATCCTCATTCCCCCTTCTGGCCTTAGCAAGTATGGTTTCCCTTTCTGTGGTCCCACCTTTGTTATCTTCCGTGGATATTGGAGCATACTCGGGATCTCCTCTCGCAACCCGTCAGGGATTCAGCACACCAACATTCAGGCCGTCAAGCTAACCGCATGGTTTCTCCACTTCCAGTAATAGATAGTACAGGCTTTCTTTACTGGTATGTGACATTATTTTGGCTTCTCAAAAAGATCCTATCAAAGAAGTTCACAAGAGCAAATGAATAGGTTCTCATTTTGGGTGTCAGATAAGGGAATTGACCCTTTTTCTGCTCCTATTTCTGCTATTCATTTTTTTGGCAACCCTTTTTAAAGGAGGAGTAATTTTCTCTACAGTTAAGCTCCGTTTAGCAGTAATTTCTAATTTTCACACAGAGAACAAATCTTTTTTGCTTGGCTTCCTCTAGATTGTGTAAAGCCTTTATGAACAGCATTTTTCTTCCAAGACCTCCATTTAAGGACCCATCATCACCATGGGATCTAACAGCTGTACTTGAGGGTTTAGCACACAAACTTTTTGAACCATCAGACAAATTTGGTCTAAAATTTCTGTCATGGAAGACTGTTTTCTTGGTAGCTATAACTTTCGCAAAATGAATATCTGAACTCCAGGCTCTTTTTTCGAAAACTCCTTACATTATTTTTCATAAAGATATGGTTTCTTCCTTATGGACTAACCCTTCTTTTTTACCCAGAGTGGCTTCTGAAAATAACATCAACCAGTCCATCCAGTTACCAGTTTTCTTTCCAGTTTTTTTACCTCCTTGATGTGCACAGACAGCTGCATTATCTTCACAGGACAAAACAGTTTAGAAAATCAGACCAGCTTTTTGTATCTTTCTCTCCAAATCACTTAGGCCATTCAGTTTCTAAAGTTACCCTAGCTAAATGGATTACAGACTGTATTTTTATGGCTTTACTCTCAAAAAGGTATGACCTTATCTAAACCTCCCCAAACTCATTCAGCCAGAGCCGTGGCTACTTCATTTGCCTTTTGGTCAAGAGTGTTGGCTGATATTTGTACTGCAGCTGCATGGTTCAAGACTCGTACCTTTGTCTTCCACTACAAATTTGATGGTTCCAGAAATACAGTTGCCTTTGGTTCAGCAGTACTCTGCAGTATCTTTTCATGAGGGCCACACAAGATCAACGCAGCTGGCATCTCTGTCCCATATGATAAGGAACAATGAAAAGGACAACATCAGATTTAAGTTATGTACTCACCATAACTAGGCATTTGTGTCCATTTTTATTCTTCCTCAAGTTCCCACCCATCCATCCCCAATCCTTTCTGTTTCTGCAGAGACCTGTATTTGGAACCTGCAGTTCAGGGTTTGAGCCCTGAGTTTGTCTGTCAGACAGTGCCTGTTTCTTATTAATTGTAGAGATGTATGGCAGCAAGCTTGATATGAGGCAATAGGGATGGAGTAGGGCATTGTGGGTCGAGGGAGCTTGAGAGCTGGATCTGAAGTCTGGGGTATACAGCTGATTCAGATCCGAACCCATACTTTGAAGAATGAAAATGGACAACACAGATGCCTAGTTATGGTGAGTACATAACTTTTAATTATTGGTTATTGCAGATTGTAGATCCACAAAAGTGAGTTTTCTGCATACCTAAAAAAAATGAGAGTAGACTGTGGAGAGGTATGAATGCCCCATTCAAGGTATTGCTGCCTACTGTAAGCAGCTAGAGTTCCTGCAGTGATGATAAACAGTAGTGCATATAGTATAGGAGGCACTCCTTGCAGTGATGATAAACAGTAGTGCGTATAGGAGGCACTCCTTGCAGTGATGATAAACAGTAGTGCATATAGGAGGCACTCCTTGCAGTGATAAACAGTAGTTGCGTATAGGAGGCACTCCGTGCAGTGATGATAAACAGTAGTGCGTATAGGAGGCACTCCTTGCAGTGATAATAAACAGTAGTGCGTATAGGAGGCACTCCTTGCAGTGATGATAAACAGTAGTGTGTATAGGAGGCACTCCTTGCATATGACGCACTACATTCAGAAGGAAAGGGAACTCTGGCCATTGATAATCAACTCAACTGTGGACTGTTTGTGTAAGAGTTTAGCTTTTTGATTCAAGAGTGAAAGAGGCTGGAGTTATAAAGGGTATTCCACAAAATAAAGGTCCAACCAAGTGAGTCGGATGCTTTCTGGAATTATGATAAACTGACAACATGGGATTACATTGACACTGTATTGCTGTCGGACGTTAAGCCTCAGCCTAGTAAAATCCACCACGTTAGCATTCCATGATGAAAGTGTGCTGAAATATGGTGTACACATTATCAGTCTAAAAGCAAGGATGTTTCCATTGATTGTGACTGTAGGAGGCAGGGTTTAAAGTGTAAAAGGTTCCAATAGGTATTCTTTCAGTAAGAAAATCATGGTTGTCAGTTTAGAGAAATAAGGCAGTATTTGATTTTTTCCACTGATGAATTACATACAGGAGATGTGGAACTTAACTCTTTGTAGAATGTCTTGTAAAATTATGTGAAAAATAATGTGGTCCTTGCTTTTTCTAGCAAGAGACATGTGTTTGGGTGGTACAACTTCCTTTAATGTTAGTAGCCTTTTCACCTGGGGAAGATAGAAGGATCTGAAAAAGAAACAAAGCTTAGTTAAAATACTTCTCCTTAAGTTGAGTATCACACACAGTTCCATAAAGCACACAGAGCTTTTTTTCTGCTGTTGAAATGTATTTTTTAAACAACATTATTAAACATGACTTTAGTAATTGACATACAGTGGATATAAAAAGTGTACACACCTCTGTTAAAATGCCAGGTTTATGTGACATAAAAAATGAGACCACAATAAATCATTTCAAAACTTTTACCGCCTTTAATGTGACCTGTAACCTGAACAATTCAGTTGAAAAACAAGCACATTTGTTAGGGGAAAAAATAAAAAATGTACAATAAGCTGGTTGCATAAGTGTGCACACCCTTAAACTAATACTTTGCTGAAGTACCTTTTGATTTAATTACATCATTCAGTCTTATTGGGTACACACTTGCCATCAATTAAAGAGAATCTGATTAACCCCAAATAAAGTTCAGCTGGCCTAGTAGGATTTTCCTGACATTTACTCAGTTGCCTGCTACAGCAAAAGCCATGGTTCGCAGAGAGCTTACAAAGCATCAAAGGGATCTCATTGTTCAAAGTAATCAGTCAGGAGAAGGGTATAGAAGGGATTCTTAGTGGGTTTTTTTCAGTGTTTCCACAATTTGTGGGTTATTTATTTACTTGAACTGAAGAAGGACCCTTTTTTATAGGAGACTGGGCAAAAATACTAAGAATACATTTTTTGACCATGTTATTTACTAATGACTCAAAAAAAAACAGCCATAGATATTTGCTGGTGTTAAAGAAGATGAGGATGCCAGACACGTGTTAATAGTGGGAGGGGGTCTATGTGCCTCCTGTGTTGGTCAGATAACATAGAGGACAAAGGATATAATCTGTTGATGAGATGTGTCCTGTCAGCCTTCATTTGTTGATTACAAGCTTATGAGCAGTGCACTAAACTAGACTATGCTGTCGGGCAACTGGACTACGTAGCTCAATGGCATGCTTAAACCATATGACGGTTAATTATAAACTTATGGACCAAAATTGCACCAAAGCGAAGGACATATGTGCCTGCTACATGAGGGGTTTCAATTTCCTTAGTGCCAAGCAAAGTACCACCCAAATATGTGAGGAACAGGTCTAAATTCTTGGATCTTTTCCACTGTTCCAAAAAATGTGCTGGTCGCTATACAGACTGTGAGAATATTAATAAATAAAAATAGTGTCAAGTCACTAAAAGAAACCTGTAAGAGTGGTAATATGCTGTAATGTCGGTTTCCTCATTACCAGTAACATATAGACTATTGGTTGTTGATCATAATCACTTTGGTAATGTATTGTGAAGTGAATTCAAGAAAGTCTCCTCAAGAGCAAATGTCAGCTGATGAATTTCATGAATCAGTTTAAGTAACACATTAGTGGATATACTTTGCAGTGTATGGGCCTTTAGGTACCTAGATGTAGTACAAGTGACAGTGCAAATAAAATGTAGCAGTAGAAGTTGTTACTGTCACACAAGCAACAGGCAGAAGGTAAATGCATGTCTGACCAAAGAATAAATGTAAAGGCATTTAGACACTTCATTTAGGCACAGCTTTGTATTTTGTGTGGCATCTATCAAATCACGTCTGACAGTTTTGTGATGACAGCCTGATGTGTTGGAGCACAAGAGCTTATCATAACAGCTGCCAGCGGTGCATAGCAACATTTTATAAGTGCATTTATTAACGTTCTAAAATTTCGAGTCTGTATTATGTTATCGAAAAGCCATTTTATCGAACAGCTTTTCATTGACCACTAAAACGCGAAGTCCCATTACAGCGAACATCCAAATCAGCAATTTCTTTCCCTGGGAAAGAAATCGCTAGCCCTACCACAGACTGCACATCACTTTAAATATTACAAAATTAGGGGCTGTGCCCCCACACTTCCCTTTACTAAATATACCAACTCCGAGATCGCACTACAGTGGGGAAAAGGGCAAACTCATAAGGATGGCCAAACAATTTCTTTCCCAGGGAAAGGAATCACTGATTTGGCTGTTCGCTGTAATGGGACTTTGCTTATTAAGGGTCGAAGAAAAGCCGTTTGATGGAATGGCTTTTCGTTGACATAATGTAGACCCAAAAGTTCATACCAAGTTTATATTTCTACAATACTGGAATGTAATTGCATCTGTCTGTGTAGTACAGCATAAATCAAGACCTAGTTTATCACTAGAACATAGTGTTTCTACAACACTGTTACTTGTAGTGCTGCAATAGATGGCAACCACCATAATTAAACCACAAGCAAGTGAATGCTAGAAAGTAATCTCTAGTTCATTAGTAACTGAATAAATTATTTAAATTGTAGTTTTCTTATGTTTGTGTAACTGTATAGTTCTTGTGAGTAAAAAATATCAAGGAATTATCCACTGATATATATATATATATATATATATATATATACAAAAATGAATGAATAGTAAATAGTGATGGAAGCATCCCATTCTGTATAAATGAGCAGATGTCATAAATATACCTACAGCCACTTTGGCGAGCAAACAAATTACCAAGTTGTTTAACTCGCTTAACGGTATTAACGAAAACACTTTCTCTTTTGACAAAATAAACAGTAACTTTAGTCACTGGCAGATTGGATATGCACTGATTTTGTTATTTATTTTTCTTGGTAGGATTAAGATAATAGCAAGTTAAACATGGTAAGTCAGACTTCCATAGCTCAGTTAACAGTTTAAGTATCCTGTGTGATCTGTGGACTTTTTCAGGAATGTTGAAAAACATAATCACTTAAGTGTCCTGTGCCTGCCACAGTGGTTCTTCCCATGTGGTACATGAGCTGTGGGAATGACTAAGGACATCTCATTGGGAAACCTCAAACTAACTCTCCTGAAAATGAGGAAGCAGTGACTGCACTTGGTATCCTTCCAAAGTGAGGAGTTCATCACTGTGTTATAGAAAGTGAGATCAGCTACCATATATAATGTCATTATTTCAGTAGGTAGTTACCTATATTTGGGGATGGCAACATTGACTGACCATTAAACGGAGAACTTCATCCTGTGACCTAAGCCTGCCTTTACCACCATCGTCTGGTAGATTGACTGCAACACAGATTACACTTCACTTTTCCACTTTTCAGTAGTCTGATCCACTGTAGCTTCACCTGTGAACAAAACCGTAATATACCTACAATAGTCACGGCCTTCCACCAATTTTGTCTGTTGGCCCTCACATGCAAAGATCAGTCTACTTTGTTTAGTTAAATCACAAAATAATTTTTTGTTGCTGCTTTTCATCATGCCTGTAATAGATTCTAGAGCACACTGCCAATCACAAAGGCTGGAGGGTAAGAGGAGACAATTATAAGCAATCGACTATGTCCTCGTATCCTCAAAGTGAATGGTCTCCAGACTGTAGCTGTAGCATGGTGTACTGTACATGTAAAGGTCTAGCCCATCTTGAATGAGTTTGAGTAATGTAAACAAGATCATGCTGTAGAAGCCCCAGGACAATGATGTCATTTCCCATAAGACATACCAAGATACACAATCGTGTGTCCCAAAGTCAGTAATACCTTTGCAGACAGTACTGAGAACATAGCCTGATCCATAGGAAGCTGTATGTTATGGGAGCAGATGTTCAGCAATACTTGAGAAACACAGAACTTCACCAGAGGCACCAGAACTCCTGAATGTAGAGAACATAACCTCTTCAAAGAAGGCAGTATCTGAAACATATGATAGCACTGACTTAATTGTGTTAGATGAGGTAAATGTTTACAGATGATGGTACTGCATTCATAGTATCAGCTCATGAGATTGTTTAAACACTTCGGGTGAAGCGGGGGGGGTGTATATGCTAAAGGGGCACTAGGCATTGCTGTGCTATGATTTGAATGGTGGGACAGTACCACTGGAGCACACACACTGTTAGAAGTCATAATTGTCAAAAAGGGATAAAGGATATTGTGCTACTACATTTTAAAGAGGTTTCACACTTCTCACTTTCCCCTGGGAAAGCATATTCCGTGGTGCTGTAAAGGAGACTTTATAGTGTACACAAACCTTTCATTCAGAATATGCAGTAAAGGACCCTGTCCTGTCAGTGCTACAGTGGATAACTTCTTTGTCTTTGCACAGAAGCTGGAAAATCAATATTCATTACCTTCACAAAAACAGATCAGCTTTGTACATATGCGACAGCAGCACATACTTCCCTGTATCAAAATGTCCATATGAAAATACATTTCTCTCTGTAGCTTAAGTGCTTACTAGTATATGTGTAATTCATTTGTAAATTTCATGCAGTTGTAATAATGCTAAGACATCCCATATGTCTCCAGAACATTAAACATTAACATGAATAACACATCCATCACTTGGTTCCGAGACTTCCTGTCAAATAGTTTCTTCAAAATTATATTAGGCTCTTCCTTCTCTGTCTATACCTCTTTCAGTGGGAGTACCCCACGTATTTTAGTTCCTCTGCTATTTTCTGTTTTCATTAGTACACTAATGTGAGACTGTCCTGTTCTACAAATCATTCTCTACCTATGGTGATGACTTGGTAATCTAGGTTCAGCAACAGTGTAAAGTCCAACCATAACTGCAAAATGACAATTCCTTGAATCTGTATATGCCAGGCGATATCTTACAGTTAATACAAATTCACGTTTGAAGTGCACATATAATATACTAGTACTGCAAACTAATAATGAAGTTCACAAAAACAAAAAGCATGCTGTTTGGCACTGCACAAAAAACTGAGAAAATAACCAAAGTCACTCAAAATCACAACCGTTTTGTACCACAAAAATAAAAACTAACCCCTTTAAGTACCTAGATTTATGGCTAAACCAGTCACTAACATAATATACCCATATTGAGAAATCAAAGGCAAAAGTTATGTCACCTCTCTGGGTTAGGGAAATCTCACTCTACCTATAGTTGTCCTAGATGGGCTGGATAGGTAGCAGAGTCGTCCTGGCCCAACTAGAATAGGGACTATACATAACAGCCAAAGCATCAAATAAAAACTCCTCCACCCTACAGGTTACTGAAAACAATATCTGTCACTTCATCATTAGCTAAACTTCCCATGAGCATCCACTGCCTCACCCTCAAAAAAGCCAGATGGCTCCAAGTGCAGTACATAGTTGACCTGCTACTAGGCTATCACATCTTCAGACTTGTGTCTCTCAACTTATTCCAACCACTAGCTGTTAGACTCTGTACCAAACACACACACACACTGCTGCTTCAGATGCCTCTTCCAAACATCTCCCACATTCCAAGCCTCACAATCCAGGCTACACTGTACCCTACCACTCTTTCTCCATCCTTGCTCCTAAACTATGGGAATTTCTTCCCTGTCTAAAGGAATTATAATTAACCTTCCCCACTTAAAAAATTCCTCTACACCAAATCAAAGTGGACTCCTTTGCAGTAGGTCACATCAGCTAAGGACCTCTCAACCTCTAGCCTTGTACTTTCTCTCGGTTCTTAGCTGCACCTTCCAAAACCCTTCTCTGCCCTGACTCTCATTAGCCCACAGCTTTTCCACCACAAAGTAAGATGAAATGTAGCCATGTTAAATCTGTAAAATGCAGATCTCTCATAATTGTTGTTGCATCTATTAATGTACATTTTTGTTGTATGTTAATAAATTGCTTTCTTATTTTTGATATGTACAACATAATGCATCTTTTTTTGTGTGAGTGTGAAATATTTCACCCAGGCAGTACCTGCACAATAGTCATTGGTGATCATTGTACTACGACAGTAAAAAATGTAAACTACATTAAATGTTCATCTGTCATTGTCGATAATGATCAAGGACATCACCCTTTTTTTTTTTTTTTTTTTTTTTACTGATTATGGTGTGTCCTGCTGTGGCAGATCAGTATGATGCGGGCTCAGAAAGCTCTGCCACACATCAGGCACAAGTGGGCAGTTGGGTTGGTTGGCAGTGAGTTGGCTGTGGATTTATGCAACTCATGCTTCCTCTGTGCCTCTGCAGTCCTGCTCTTCTCGTAGGAAGTAGCACCTTTGCTGATGCAGCTTGGTCAGACAGTGCGGTCTTGTGCTAGGGCTTCCCAGGAGTCCGGGTCAGTGCCAAAGCTCTTCAGAGAGACTTTGAGCATGTCCTTGAAGTGCTTTTTTTTGCCCATCTTATGTGCGTTTGCGTCGTGCAAGTTCACCATAAAACAGTTTCTTGGGGAGGCATGTGTCTGGCATACCTACAAGGTGGCCTGCCCACCTGTCTTGAGCTCTCCTCAGCAGGGTGTAGATACTTTGCAGTCCAGCTTGAGAGAGGACAACTTTGGAAGTGATTCAGCTTTTTGGCATGACGCTCATACACAGTCCATGTCTCACAGGCACACAGTAGTGTGGGCAGTACGACTGCCTTGTACACCTTCAGCCTTGTGGACAGTTTGATGTCTCCTCTCCCACACTGACTCCCGCAGCCATCCAAATGTGGAGTTGCCTTGGCGATGTGTGTCTACCTCATCATCAATGTTCACAAATCTGGAGAGTGTGCTGCCGAGGTATGTAAACTTAACAGCCTTCAGGACCTCACCTTCAGTGGTGATAGTTGATTCTGCATACATCTTCTGTGGCGCAGGCTGATGCAAAACCTCAGTCTTGGTATTAATTGTGAGGTTGAAGTTTCTGCAGGTAGTGGAAAAGCAATTCATACTCTGCTGCATCTGGGCCTCTGTGGGAGCGTTGAATGTGCAGTCATCTGCAAACAGGAAATCACTCACAAAATCCTCTTCAACCTTGGTCTTGGCCTGTGGCCTTTGCAGGTTGAAGAGCCTGCCATCAGACCTGTATCTGATCTTAATGCTGGTTCCTTCGCCATCACAAAAGCCATCTGACAGCATGGCCGAGAATATCATGCTAAATAGCATGGGTGCCAGTACACAGCCTTGCTTGACTCCGTTGGTAACTGGGAGGGCATCAGAGGAGTCTCCTTCATTCAGTACTCGCGCAAGCATGCTGTAATGGAACTGACGCACCATACTGATGAATTTGCCTGGGCATCGAGACTTCTCCATGATCCACCATAGCCCCTCACGACTGACAGTGCCAAAGGCTTTGGTCAGGTCCACAAATGTTGTGTAAAGGTCCCTGTTTTGTTCCTGGCATTTTTCCTGAAGTTGACATGCTGCAGATGTTGCGTCCACTGTCCCTTGGCCCTCTCTAAAGCCGCACTGACTCTCTGGCAGATGTCCATTTTCCATGTGTTGATTGAGGACATTGAGGAGGACTCTGGCAAGGATTTTGCTGGCAGTGGCCAGGAGAGAGATTCCTCTGTGGTTTTCACAAGTCTGCCTGTTTCCCTTTCTCTTGTAGAGATGGACGATGGAGGCATCCTTTAGCTCCTGAGGGATAACTTACTGTTGCCACATGGTCTGGAAGAGCTCAACGAGATTCTTTAACAAGACTGGTCAGATAGAATGGAGTCAGAGCCTGGTGCTTTACTATTGGAGAGGAGCATAACTGCTTCCTTAACCTCTGATTCCTTTGGAGGTTCTGCCAGGGAGGTGTTAATGGCGACTTGCAGCATGCGGTCAATCGCTTTGGCATTAATAGAGGAAGGCCTGTTCAGGACATTGTTGAAGTGCTCAGCCCATCTTTCCAGGATGGCGTTCTTGTCAGTGAGCAGGGTGGACCCATCTGCACTAAGCAGTGGTGATGTTCCAGAGGACTGTGGCCCATAGATGGTCTTCAGGGCACCATAGAAACACGTGGAGCTGTTGCTATCAGTGTACTTCTGGATCTAATCTGCCTTTCTGCTGAGCCAGGAGTCTTGCATCTCTCTGAGCTTTGCCTGCACCTAGCTTTTGATGGAGTTGTAAGCTACTTTCTTGGAGACGGATGTAGTGTCTTGCTGGAGGGATCTGAATGCTTCATGCTTCTTATCCAGCACCTTCTGAATGTCTTCATCATTATCATCAAACCAGTCCTGGTGTTTGCATGTGTTCCTGTCCAAATGAGCAAGAGCAGTGTTATAGACAACATCCCTAAAGGCTGCCCAGTCCGTTTTTTTTCAGCCAAAGCTGAGTTGGTCAAGTTTACTGTCTAGGTCCTCACTGAGGTTCTGGCGCACAGAGTGCCATTCTAACTTGTTTACATTCAGGTGCCTATTGGTCTTTTTCCCCTGCGTGCGCTACCTAGGCTGAATGTGCATGTTGAGTTTTGAGAGAATGAGTCTGTGGTCTGTCCAGCAGTCTGTGCCACACATGGCATTAGTCACTCTAACATTCTGCCTGTCCCTTCTCCTTACTTTGACATAATCAATGAGATGCCAGTGCTTGCTGCATGGATGCATCCAGGACATCTTGTTACGGTTGGGTAGTTGGAAAACTGTGTTTGCGATCAACAGGTCATGAACTGCGCAGGTCTTCAGAAGTAGATGACCATTGCTGTTGCTTTTGCCAACTCCATTCCTCCCAGTGACACCCTCTCATGTCTGGTAGCCTGCACCAACTCTGGCGTTGAAGTCACCTAAGATGATGAGCTTACCTTGGGCACGGATGCTAAGTCTTCATAAAACTCGTCTTTAATCCCCTCTAGATTTGTCATGGTGGGGGTATATACATTGATGAAGGTGGTGTGGTGCTTTCCTTTGATGGGGAGCTGCAGAGACATGAGTTGGTCATTGAATCCTTTTGGGAGGCTGGCTAATTTGCTGATCAGATTAGATCTGATGGAGAAACCCACTCCTGCTTTACGATGTTGATCGCTGCTGTGGCCATTCCAGAAAAAAGTACAACTGGCTTTAACTTCTGACAGCTGGCCTTCGTCTGCGAACCTGGTCTCATTGAGGGCTGCTATCTGGATGTTGTACCTGCAGAGTTCTCTTGCAACAAGTGCTGTCTGTCTCTCAGGGCTGTCTGTTTTGGAGCTATCCATGAGCTTGCACACATTCCTGTGTCAATGGTGAGCGAAGTCAACAGTGTTTTTTCTTTGTGATTCAACTGCATGGTTGGGATCCCCACCTGTCGTGGCAAACAGGCCAGGGGTAGGATGAAGCAGGCTATGTTTGGTACTGATTTTAATGTAAGATGAAGAAAAATTCTATATTAAAATTTTATTAAACAATGCAGTCATAACTCACTTATGTATTCAAGACATGGTTGCCAAGAAATTCACCCCGAGAGCGAATATATATAGTCTCACAAACAGAAGTTAGAGATGCATGAAGAGTATGGATAGCGGACAGAAACAAATCTTTTGCTCTGATGCTGTCATTTGCTAGTCAGTACAGGCAGATTTTACTGTAAACTGTAAGACTTGACCTTAACAACATAATCAGGCGGTGCTTAACAACTGTTAAGGTCGGGTTACGTTCCACTCTAGAGCTTAATTTTTTCCCCCCGAATATTGGAGTGTAATCCACATGCCGCATGCACTACAACATGGCTAAGGTGTGATATGCTTTTGTTATGCTCTTTGTATTGTGTAATGACTAATGTTTTGATTTTTGTGAGTAAACTGCAATTTCTATAACTGTCAAAGCATAATCCACCTCTTGACCACATATTACTGCTATTTGAAAATATTTTGAGAGTTTCTTTAAAAAATAAAGTTTGAGTCCCTGGGGCACAGAGGGAAGCACAGAGGATAAAACACTTTGTAACACAGATGACACGTGTTACATTAGCAGTATAGGAGCTGAAGGGAGACATGGGGAGGATAGTAGTGAGCAGCCGATGTCCACTCATCCATCCTAGGAGGAGGGAGGCAGCCTGAAGACTCACTGTAATATGCAGCATGCAAACCTAGACATCTCCATGTTGAATGAGTGGTAGGCCATTCAGGTGGGCGATAGCACATGAATGCCACCTCGTGGGAGCAGAGTTTGCAGAGCTGCCATGGCTGCCACTGGGAAACCAGAGTTAGGGCACACTCCCCGACTTGCAGCATGCTGCACCACTGTCCTTGACTTCCTGTTCAGCTGTGGATTGTAATCAGTTTGAGCCCATGAGAGTCTCAAGCAGGTCCAGTAGACGTGTTGAACAAGGAGAGAAGGTCATGGCAGTCGATTTTGTCAGCTGCAGGAGAGAAAAAAATAACTATTTAATATAAGAATAATAATAAAGAATAACTATAATTTTAATGTATTAATTTCTAACAGGTGTATACATATACAGTTCTACTTTCTTTCATCAAATTTACACTTACCTGAAAGTCAAAAACTTAATAAACCAAAGCAAAGAATCACCGATATATGTCTTTCTATTCATATGCTGCAGTATCCATAACATCAGCGAGTCTGCCTCTGGTTGACTCTCATATGTCCAGCCATTATACAGAAGTTAGCTGCTACTGAAAAGATACATGCGTTAACCTGCACCACTCAGCGTACATCGGTCATAAATGGACGTCTGGTATAAATGCGAACATCAGTACACACCTACCTTAGAGCATCTCTGCCTCCTGTGTGTGACTGCCAGCTCCATTCATTGCTCGCTTGAAGAAGTGATTCCGTGCTTGTCCATGTTCAGATAAGTACCCCATAGGGGTTTTTGGTTGTCTTTTTGTTACTGTGTTGTGGGTTAATGTTAGGTAGAAAGGGCAAGTGTCAGTGTGGAAGGCAGATTCCACATAAAGGCTTGCACGAGCTCTACCTATTCTGTCTAGGCCAAGACCACAACCACACCTCTTGTGAAATCTGTCAGGCCTTTGGTACCAAAACACATAGGGAGCCGTCTTGCCATGTTAAAATTATATCTAGAAAATCAGCACTTGAAACACTTGGCCAAGGACATGCACCCGACACCAAAAACCTAAGAAGAGCCTTCCACTAAAAAGGCCAAGGAATCTCACCCTGATCCTACTGCTGCGCCCTCTATTCCGACTATCCCTCTCAAGGTCGGTGAAGGTCTGGAGTCCAAGTCTAAATCCGCTGACCTTCCACTGACGGGTACCTGGGAGGAAGCCATTAACGAAGCCACTAGCACATCCCAGAGGGAGTCGCACGTGTCCGACTCTGGTGCCGGGGGGGGGCACCAAGGCTCATACTTTCCGAGGTCCTGCGTGGGTTTCACAAATCATCATCCACAAATATGTTATCTCTGGTATTGGAGTGCCAACTGGCGTCTGGCCCTCCTTCCCTGTACCACATAGCAGACACATCTATGTCGGATGCCCTAAAAAGAAAAGGAAAAATCTAAACATATTGCTTTTTCTCAACAGTCCGTACTGTCTGACCAGGCGCCTGACTGGCAAGCCTTTACTCAGGGCCTACTTAATGCCTTCCTTGCTTTACACCAGGCCTCTGCCCCTGCCCTGGCCCCTACAGTTTCTACTCCTAAGTGCAAACTAGTTGATTATGTTTCCTCTGAAGAAGAGGATTCTTCAGATGATGAATTCCTGGCTTACATATCTCAAATTGCCTCTCCTGGGGGGGTATGCTTCTCCAGAGGAGTCGTCTAATGGTACGGACTTCCCAGGGGAAGACATTACCTTTGGGAAAACCATAGTGCAAATGAAGGACTTGGTGGGACTGCAGCCCCAGTTACTGAGACTCAAAAGAGGTATTATGACCTCTTAGAAATGGAGTCCCCTAATCTGCATTTCCTCCTGTGTACCCTCCCTTTCTGGATGTTTTCTTGGCTGCCTCTAATGCCCCAGATTCTCAACCCCCTGCACCAAAGTGCCCAGACAGATTTTATAAAGTCCCTGAAGATGCAAAATTCTTCTTCAAGGCCCCTTCTGCGGACTCGGCCACAATTTCTGTGGCTGCAGATAAAACTTCCAAACTTCTCCCCTCCACTTCTGTCCTTCCTTTAGATAAGGAAAGCAGAATTGTAGAAAAGACTGGGCAAAAAAGCATACACCTCTGCCACTTCAGCTGAGAGAGCCATACCAAACTGATATGGCCAAATATTCCTTGACCCTTATTACTGATGCTATTAAACAGTTGGGTGACCTTCCTGATTCCCCTATCAAAGCTAAGGTCTCTAGTCTATTACATTCCTGCAGTCAGGTAACCAGACACTCCATTAAATGTAGCTGTGATGCAGTGGAGGCTTTGTCAAGGGCTGCAGCCTCAAGTTATGTCATCAGGAGATATTCCTGGCTTAGGCTACAGTCTCTTCCTGATGATATTAAGTCACAAGTCATGAACGCTCCCTTGGATAACAAGGCTTTGTTTGGGTCAGCAGCTGCTGAACTCTTTAAGGCCCTTCAGGTGAGGGCAAAGAGCTCCAAGACCTCAGGCACATTCTTGTCTCCCTGTTTCCGCACTTCCAGAGGAACTATCCACCTAAAACTACCTTTGTGAGAAGTCTTTCCAGGCACATGCCACCCAAAGGGAAAAAAAAGATTTGAGGAAGCGGACCCCCTCTAGGTCTTCACTCTGTACTTCAGTTCAGAAATAATTTCATCCGAGCCTGGTAGTCTGTGACTACCAGGCCTTAAACTCAGACACCCCACTCTCCATGCACCTCTCCCCATCCTTCCCTGCTTGGAAACAGGTTACCCAGTAAACTTGGGTACTCTCAATCATAAAACTAGGTTACTTCATGTTGTGGGAAACCAGACCTACCTTTAGAGGGATTCCTCAACCCCCTTAAGACCAAATGGCTTCCTTTCCCCCAGTTCTGCATTCCCTACTGTCTCAAGGCACAATTCAAGATGTGCCTCCACAATCAAGAGGGAAAGAATTCTACTCCAGGATGTTCCTGCTCCCCAGGAAAGAAGGTCCCTGGAGACCTATCTTGGATTTGTCCCATCTAAACATTTTCCTCAAGATCTCCTCCTTTCGGATACTAACCCTTCCTACTCTCCTTCCCCTGATCCTCCTTCAAGTCTTCATGGTGTCCTTGGATGTAAAGGGTGCCTACTTACATATTCCACTGCATCCTCTTTTCAGGAAATTGGTTTGTTTCTTAGTGGGTTCTGCGCATTTTCAGTTTTGTGTTTTGCCATTTGGTCCCTCTACAGCCCCAATGGTGTTCACAAAGGGCCTAGCCCCAGTCATTGCCTTTGCCAGAATGCAGGGGATCCAGCTCTTCTCCTACCTGGACGATATCCTCATCCAGGCACCATCTGCACAGTTGCTACTGCAACATCTAGACTTCACCATCTCCCTCTTTATGCGTCTTACATTCATCATAAACCTTCACAAATCCTCCTTGGCTCCCCCTCACGATCAAGTTTTCTTGGGATGCAGGATCTTAAAAGGACAAATGATGGCCTGTCTCGGTCCAGACAAGATTCTATCCTTCACATCCTATTTCCAGGAGATTCTCCCTCTCCAAACCCTGTTGGCCAGTGAGTTTCCTCAGGCTCCTGGGATTCATCGCCTCCACCATTCCCATTGTACCCTTAGCAAGGCTACACATGAGGAAATTCCAGTAGCACATAAGGACAGTGTAGAAACAACACTTGCACCTTCTAGAGTTTATGGTACCTCTGCTTCCTTGCCTTGCCCGAGAACTAAATTGGTGGATTGCACAAATCTCTGCCAGTCCAGGTCTTCCTCTCCAACCCTTCCCCCCCCAACCAAGATCTCTACACAGATACCTCAGACTCGGGTTGGGGGTGCAACTGTAGGGGATTGGAGAGTGAGAGACACTTGGACCCTGGGCTAACGGAGAGAAGACATCAGTATCAAGGAAATGGGAGCCTTGATATTGGCCCTCCAAATATTCAAGGATCGGATTCTTCTAGGCGTGCTGAGATGGTACACAGACAATACAACTGTGCTGTGGTACATCAACAAAGAGGGGGATGAAGTCCTACCTCCTGTGCAGATTGGCTCTACTGGCTTGGGAAATCACCAAACAAAGTCATGTAAACCTCCTAGCTGTCTACATACCCTCTGCAGAAAATGTGATGGCAGAGATGGTCTTAGCAGGACCATGACTCAATCCCATGAATGGATGCTAAACAGTGATGTGTTTCTGGATCTTGTCCATCAATGGGGTATAACTCAGGTAGACCTTTTTGCTGCCCCCATGAACAGACAACTCCCAACCTTGTGCACCAGGATACCCTCTCCCGGGGCATGAAGGATGGATGCCCTTTCTTTCCCCTGGAAGGGGGGGGGGTTTGCTTATGCATTCCCCCTCTCCTTCTCTTACAAACATTTCTGCAGAAAATTCAGAGAGAGCAACCTCAAATCTTGCTGGTGACCCCCTTTTGGCCAAGGCAGCATTGGTTCCCCTCTCCTGCGTCATCTAGCCAAGGGCAATCACCACATGTTAGCCTACAGGATGGACCTGCTCACACAGGAGAAGGGAACTCTCATACACCCCCAAATATCCACTCTGAACCTTACAGTGTGGGTGATAGAACATTGATTCCCTTCAGACACATTTACACCAAGGGTGTGCTTCAGGTTCTGCAGGAGGCCAGATAACCCACTACCAGAAAATCCTATCTATTGAAGTGGAAAACGTTTACTGTTTGGTGTTTTGTCTTCCCTGTGTGAACTGATGAACTCTGGCTTGTCATACTCCTCTATTAAAACTCGCCTAAATGCCATCTCATTGTGCCTACCTCTTGCCCCTCCTCTAGCTTCCAGACTGGAAGTTAAGCTCTTTTTAAATGGGGTGCTTCACATTAGACTTCCAAGGAAGCCCATTCCCCCTTGGGATCTTAATTTTGTTTTAGAAAAGCTGGCCTTACTGCCCTTTGAGCCAGTCAAGGACTGCTCTCTCCAACACTAAACATGGGAAAACTATCCTCCTGGTAGCCATTACCTCAGCCAGATGGGTCTCCGAACTGCAAGCCCTCATGGCCTCCCCCTTTCATAATTTTCCACAAGGACAGGGTTTGCTTATGCACTAACCCATTCTTCATGCCCAAAGTAGTTAATGAACTTTCCCTGAATCAGGCCATCAGTCTTCCTACCATTTTCCCCTTGCCTCAAACCTCTGCTGAAAGGGTCCTTCACTCCTTCGATGTACATAGACAATTCAGATACTGTTTGGCTAAGACCATATCCATCCATAAATCTAATAGGCTCTTTGTCTCCTACTACCCAGGAGCCCTGGGACACCCTGTTTCCAAACAAACCATTTCCTCATGGACAAGTAAAACTATTTCCTTTTGGTGCACAGCCCATTGCAAAAGGCTACCCTTACCAGTGAAGGCACACTCCACTAAGGCTGTGTCCTCCTCTGATGCCTTTTTTAATGGTTTGGATACAGGTGCCATTTTGGAGGCCACTACTTGGTCATCTGTCCACACTTTCACCAAACACTGCAAGTTGGACATCATTTCCAGATCTAGAGCAGGATTTGCCATGGCCATCCTTCATGGCTTTCTGGAGAATGTCTCTGTCCCTCCATCCAGTTGTTAATAGCATGAGCTTTTGCCCTCTCCCTCATGTTATGAATACAGCAGCATATGATCAGAAGGACGTAGTATAGTTGTGTAAAATCTTACCATAACTTTAGATGTCCTTCTCTTCTATGTGCTGCTTTATAGTTTCCCACCCTGCTTCCCCCCCAACGCTTGCCTGACTACTTAGTACCCACTCTGTAGTCACGGGTTCTGGCGGCATCCATTTCTGAGGTAGGTGCGTGCCGACATCCCCTTTATACCAGACGTCTGTTTATGACCAGCATATGCTGAGTGGTGTGGGCCTAAGCACGTACCTTCGCAGTAGCAGCTAACTTCTGTATAATGACTGGACGTATAAGAGTCAACCAGAGGCAGACTCCCTCATGTAATGGATACAGCAGCATATAGAAGAAAAGGACGTCTAAAGTTATGGTAAGATTTTACACAACTGTACTTTTTTACAGAGAAACTAACCACTTGGCCACTAGGGTGAACTTTCCCTTTTTCCCACTAAAGTGTGATCTCAGAGTTTGTATATTTAGTTAGGGGGGTGGAATGAAACCCCCCGCCACTTGCATGTGTTTAATTTGCTTCTTTTTTTTTGTGTGTGTCTCCTGGCGGCCAAGTGGTTAGTTTCCCTGTAAGAAAGTATCAGTGATTCTTTGCTTCAGTTTAAGTTTTCTGTGGAGTTGTCTCGAGTTTTTGACTTTCAGGTAAGTGTAAATTTGATGAAAGAAAGTAGACCCAAATATATATATATATATATATATATATATATATATGTGTGTGTATAGATATATATATATATACATATATATATATATATATATATATATATATATATGGGTCTAGGACTATTCTCTGAAAGCACATTTCACTGAAAGAAATGCATCTGCCCTTCTCCCCACTGTGGTGCGACCCTGGTGTTAGCATAAATGGGGAGGTGTGGGGGCTACAGCTCCCCACTTTGTGTGGTGGGACGGGCAAATCCCCCACCAATTTACTATTATATTTAGGAATCTAACTTCTTAATTTCTTAATGCTCTCTCTAAGACCAAGAACACTGCATCAGTGGGCCCAAAATACCTTCTAAATAGCATGAAATATGACCTATCAGGGCCTCTGGAATTACTGTTTAACTGTAGCCTCCAAACAGGTTTCATGCCTCATGAATGGAGAAGGGCAACAGTCATTCCTCTACATAAAGGTAGGCCATGTACAGACCCTGGAAACTACACACCCATAAGTCTCACTAGTCGAAGTGTAAGGCCATGGAAAGAATTATCATGGAGATCAACAGAGATATAGTAAACCTCCAGACACTGGACCCAGCCCAGTTTGATTTCGTCAAGGGCAGATCATGCCTACTCGACCTGGTGGACTTTTTTAAGAAGATTGTTCACACTGCCTACCTTGACCTGGCCAAGGCATTTGACATAATACCCCACTTGGGCATTGTTTGCAAACTCAAGAGGTTAGCTACAGACCAATATGTCACCCATTGGATAGACTGACTCACAGACAGGACCCAGGAAGTTAGACTTGGAGAGTCCACCTCTACAAAGAGGCTAGTCACAAGTGGGAGTCCCTCAAGGATCAGTCCTTGGACAGCTGTTTTTTGGCATTTACTTCTCAGAAGTCAAGGGCAATGTCGGTGGTCTCTGGCTGACTATATTTGCGGATGATTGCAAATTAGCAACTGTTATAGAATCTCACACCGAGGCAAATGTTCCCCAGGGGGAGCTGACACAGACAAACAAGTGGTGTGGTGGACTAAAACAAAATCCCAAGAAATGCATAATAGTATCGTTTGGGAAATCTTCCATCCCTAGTAACTCATATTGACAGCACGCCCCTTGGAGGTAACCCAGTAGTCGGGGACTTAGGGACACAGTAATCTAGTCTTTGACCATCATGTGTCTGTAGTGGTGAGAAAATCATTCTATATTGCACAACTTATAAACAAAGGTATGGCACCTAAGTCCAAGGTCATTGTTCCACTGCATTCGGCATTCATCAGACCTATCATTGAGTACAATGTCCCCCTTTGGTATGTACCTAACCAGGCATATCCAACAACTGGAATGTCCACAGAGGTTCCTCACTAAAAGAATACAGGGTGTACGTAACATGTCCTTTGCAGACTGCCTCAAGGCCCTATCCCTGTATTCTATCTCCTGCAGGCTTTTGAGGGGAGATCTATGCCTGGCATACACGGATTTGTCAGACCCCACTCTGATGGACCCCCTGCATATCTGCAAAACAAACGGCACCAGAATTACCCATTCTAAAGACTTAAACCTTGCCTGTGATATAAATATGTCCTGCTGGAGAGATAGGTATGTATCCCAGAGACTACCACATCTGTGGGATAGGCTCCCCATCCATGTGAAGCAGAATTCCTCCCTAACCCAATTCAAGTGCAACTTGGACAATTGGATGGTAACACGAAAATTCATCCCTGGTTTGGCACCTATGTCTCTAATGGATATAGGTAACCTGTAAATGGTTCATCTCCCAAACCTCTGCTTACACTTTGCAATGATATCTGAACTTTTCAGAGATTTGGGGTGCATGGCTAAGCTTAAAAAGGCCCTTGTGGTCATTAGCCGAATAAACACCTATGAACCTAGGAGATCTTTTTGGCCCAGAAGAGGAAGAAGTTTATTTTGGCTTTCACATTGTCTATGTGGAAATGGAAGTTTAGTCCCTGATCAAGCCGTAGTCCTAGGTATTTGAAGGTGGAGGTTGTATCTCCTGGTGGAGATTCCTAGGAAGGGAAGTAGTGTTTGCAGATGTTTCTGTAGTGATGGGCAAGTGTCATGTTTTTGTACTACTTTGTGGGCACTAAGCAATTGGGAGAAGGTAAAGTAAATCATGTAGATAATTCGGTGCTAGGCAGGGGTGTGAATAGTTTGGTAAGTTGGATGCAAACTAGGCTATTTTATTGTAGCAAGTCTGTAGTTTATTTTTAAGGTGGAGTGAAGATTAGGCAGTATGAGTGCTGCATAGAGACGTGAAGGGAGAAGACAAGATGTTAAAAAAATTCCTAGAGTAGTCTGTGCGAAGAGTTTTGTTTCTACAGAGGAAGTCCAACATTTGGTGAGCTTTCTCGGTGGTGTTTGATGTTTTTTCCAAACATCTTTATTAAATCTTCACATATGACTAAGGCATTCTTTCATTTATATAAATGAAAAACATGCAAAATGATAGCCCTTTAGTTGCAAACAGTTGACACCACAGACACCATTGAAACAACTGTAATTGCAAACATTATACATCACTTATAAACCATCCAGTCATTGTCAGTTAAGCATTATCATTTAAATCCTGCCACTTAAACCTCATTCCTGTTCTATATATGTTGTTCCCACAATTCCTATTTTTTCCTATGTAGTTTGCTCCT
Source organism: Protopterus annectens (assembly GCF_019279795.1). Taxonomy (NCBI): domain Eukaryota; kingdom Metazoa; phylum Chordata; order Ceratodontiformes; family Protopteridae; genus Protopterus; species Protopterus annectens. The sequence continues at coordinate 121,377,800 of NC_056749.1, forward strand.
TCCCTTTTCTAAAGATCCCAATTCCATTTAGTTTATCTGTGTTACTATGTTGACTACTTCTAGTAAAGTTGGTCTAGACTTTGATTTCCATTTTCTAGTAATTGCTTTTTTTGGCAGCCATCATAATTAGACACAGCAAGCCTTTAATATGTCTAGTTAATTCCGATTCTGTAGCATAGCTCAAAAAAATCATCTCCCTAGTCAGTCCAGTCTGCTCACCCAGCATCTCTGGCAATGATATCTGCAGGGAATCCCTAAAGTCTGCCAGCTCATTACATTCCCAAAAAATATGTTCCCAGTTACTGCTTTCTTGCCTGTCACACCTCCAACATTTGCTGTCCACCTGAGAAAAATTCTTTTTAGTCTGCTTGGGGTATAAAAGTACCTATGTAATCAGCAAAGATCCTAAATCTTCTTGACTTTGTTGCATATTTGGGAAATAAACATACATCTCCCCACTGTCTCTTTCTGAATTGCTTATCCCAGTCTCTCTTCCCAATCCTGAGAGTCTCTGGTTCCTATAATTATCATGCAATATTTTATATGCCTTACTAATTATTACCTTTTTAATAGCAGATTCTGTTCCAGATTCTATTAAAAACTCTGCCAGTGCTGGCCTTTCATTTAGGAGCCCCCTATTTCTTTCACTTTGCCTATACTCTGATATCAATGCTTGATAGGGAAGGTGATCTCTAACCTGCAGTCCAAATAAATTATTGGCCTCTTCTCATTCTATTACATTTCCCTTTCTAGTTTATTGCTCACAATACCTTGGTTCCTTTGCCAGTTTTCTCCAATAAATTCCAGCCTCCTGTTGCCTATTTGTATCCCTATCTGCACAACTCTCTTCTCCATTCTCGTGCTGGTTTGGTTCTTAGAATAATCCCTGCTATTTTATGAATATAATACTCTGTATGATTTTGGTTGTTCTCCTTTAAGAGTCTGCATCGAAAATCCCAATCTCTCCTTATTTCTTGATCCTTCTCTATCAGGTTCATTCCTTTCCACTTTGAATTATAGTTTTCTAGTTGTGCTCTGTATAAGCCTTAACTGTATTGCTCTAAAGTACCCCCTGAAATTAGGTAATCCTAGTTCGCCTTTTTCTATTGGTAGAATCAACTTATCCCACTTGATCCATGCTGTCTTCCCTTCCCAGATAAAATCTTTCATCTTTTTTTTTAATTGCTATCCACAACTTCTCCTCCAGTTGATAAAAGTATGCTTGACTTGTGTATAAGAATAAAGGGACTAAACACATTTTAATGGGTTGTATGTTAGTATCCATATCAATATAACAAAAAAAGAAGTTATGTACTTACCATAACATTCCATGTGAGTTGGTCATCTTGCCTTCATTCTTTACTGATGGGTTCGGAGCCAATCCCTCGGCTCCAATATGGCCAATTGCAAAGCTCGAGGTCTTCAAGTAGCTCGAGGTTAAGTCCCTATCCCATGATGCACCTGTGAATTACCTCAGATCTTGTTTGCTGCGTATACCAATACCATATGTCATTCTTTCAGTCCCAGAGAAAGGAAGAGAAGGTTGAGTAACCAGGATGGATCCAGCATCTTGGTCATCTATCAGCCCAGGAGGGCGTAGGAGGGAGGGACATAAGAATGAAGATGAGATGAACAACTCACATGGAATGTTATCGTAAGTACATAACTTCTTTATGTGAAGTTGTTCAATCTCGCCATTCATTCTTTACTGATGGTTAGCACCCCAAGCACCATCAATCTCGGGTGGCTCACAGGAGTATATTTCTCATGACTGTGGATCCTAAGGAGGCCCTGTCAACTTTGTAATGAGAGTTAAAGGTATGAGGTTTTGACCAAGTGGCTGCTGCCCAAATGTTATCAAAGGGAAGTCTGGTAGAAAAGGCAGAAGATGTAGAAACTGCTCTGGTTGAGTGAGCTTTAATCTTGTGTTGCAAAGGCATATTGGCAGCTGAATAGGCAAAGGTGATAGTCAAATAACCATTTAGACAGAGTTGTTTTAGCCACTGGTCTCTCCTTCCTGGAGTCAGAAAATGAAATAAAAAGCTGGTCTGATTTCCTGAAATCTTTTGTTCTATCCAAATAAAATCTCAGCTGTCTGTGAACATCTAGTTTGTGCAGCATATACTCCAAATTGTTATAATGATTGGTGAAGAAAAAAAAATCAATAACTTGGTTGAGATTAGTTTCAGTGCAAACTTTGGGCAAGAATGAGGGATTTGTTCTAACTGATACTCTATCAGCATGAAATATCAAATAGGGAGGCTTGATGGATAAAGCCTGAAGCTCTGACACACTGTGGGCAGAAGTAATAGCTACCAGAAAGATGGCCTTCCAAGACAAAAATTTGAGATCACAAGATGATGCTGGTTCAAAAGGGGGAAGAATTATGTGGGAAAGCATAAAATTCAGATTTCATGGAGAACAGGGAGATTTCACAGGTGGTATAATATGAAAGGTCCCTTTGAGAAAGGCTTTGGATAACGTGAGACATGATATTCAGTCCTTCAAATCCAAGATGAAAATTTGAAATAGCCAATTGAACCCGAACTGCTGCTGCTGCTGCTGCTGCAGGTGCAGCTCCTTTGTTAAATATCATAGTCAAGAACTCTAAGATGGTGGCCATAGGAGCTTGGTAAGGATTAGTATTATTTTTTTAGGCCCATATAGAAATTTTTTTCCATTTGCTAAGGTAAAGCTTCCTGGTAGGAGATTTATGAGAAGACAGAAGGATCTGATGTTATGTAGTCCTATCTCGCCTACATTCTTACCCGTGGGTTTGGAGCCAAATATCAGCTCCGACTCGGCCAAACTTTTCTAGCTCGAACTCTTCTGTTGGCTGGGCTAAGCAGGTATCCCATGGTGCACTGCTCCATATCCCCAGATCTCGTTTGCCGCTCGTGTAGCTCGGACCTGGTCTTACTTTTGGCTGTGGCTAAGTACCCTTTTTCTTGTCTTTGAGAAAAACAAATTTATAAACCAAAAGCTATTTTCATAGCTATTGTCTTTTAGTGTTGTTTTAGGTTTTTGGTAGTGTGCTTGTGTTTGTGGTATCCTGCTAACTGTTCCCTCGGGCTAGGCCCATTTCAGTTAGTGGACCTAGTCCCTTTGTCCTGTCTGTTCGCGCCAAACCGTTTGTTAGAGTTTTGGTGTCTGTTCCCTTACTTTCATGGTCATTAACCGTTTTAGTTAGAGGTTTTTGACCTGGTTTGTCTTGGTGTGTGTTTGCCATTGTGTGTGTTCTGTTACAGTTCATAACTTGTTCCCGCATTTTTTGTGGTGTTGCGCGTCTGTGAGTTTCTTGTCAGACCGTTTCTTGGGTTGCGTTGTTGGTGTTTGTTGTTGAGAAATGTCCAAGGATTCCAAGTAGCGCAAACCTTCGGGTTTCAAAAAGTGCTCTAAATGCGGGTACAAAATGTCCATCACTGATGGGCATTCTATTTGTGTTTATTGCCTGGGAGCCATTCATCTGCAGGAGTCCTGCAGCTTTTGCCATGTGTTCAGTCCCAGAGTGCTCCAAGAGAGAAAGAATAAGCTGATCTTAAAGGGACTCTTGAAACCCTCTTTCGAAGAGGCCTTGGATTCTTCTCCCAGTGCTAAGTCATCCAAGTCTAAAAAGAGATCTCCAGCTCCGTCAGCTTCATCGGAGCCTCCGGAGAAAATCACAAAACTTGCATCGACCTCCTCGGCTCCACTGTACTCGGGGCCGCAGGAAGTGTTGGTGTTGATGGAACCGGCGTCGGCTCCAATTTTATTGGAACCTCTTCGGAGCCAATCGCTCAGTCTTAGACCAGTTTCTCCTGAGAGGAGATCTCGATCTCCCTCCCTGTCCTCCAAATTCCCCAGGACCCTTTCGGATGTGGATGTTGATAGGGTGGTCCAGAGGCTTTTCCAGTCACCGGTGTTGGCAAAATTGTTTTCAGCTCCAGAGCCCGTCCCGACCCCTTCTTTATTCATTCCTCCTCCACGCACATCTCTGTCTTCGGAGCCAGAGTGTTCCGCACCATGTGATGTTCCTAGGCCGGTTCCGATGGCCCCTCCGGCCCTATTGGTACCGACATCGGCTCCGACCCCGTCGGCTCCGTCCTCTGGGTTCGGGACTCGGGATTCTTCAGTCGGGCCCGAGGGGGACATCTCGGGACATATTTTGGTTCCGAGTCTCCCTCTTGGTGCCTCGGCTCGGGGAACTCAGACTCCCGTCATGGTCTTGGAGGCTGGCCGGTCCTCGGACTCAGGGGGACCTGCCTTTGAGGCCATGCGGACTGCGCTGGCCAGATCATCAGCTACATCAGGTGGGTCGGTCACTCTGTCCCTCACCACTCTGGTGAGAGCCTCTGATCACCACCTATCCATAGACAGCAGAGCACCAAAGCCTATGGATACCCCCGCGAGTGGTCCCCAACTTTCTGAGGGCCCTTCAGAGTTCATGCCTGAGGAGCCCCCTAGAAAGAAAACGTGCAAGAGGAAGCACATAGACTCCCAGGATGAGTCTCTCACCTCTGATACTGACCTCGAATCTGAGGAGTCCCCCAAGTCATCCTCTGATGGTTTCCTTCTCCGACATCCTGGAGATACTGAAACAAAAAGGTGACTGGCCGTCCAAACCCCCTCCGAGGAGGAGTCTGTCTTCCTTAAGGCCTTTGGTCCTCAGCCCTCCGCCTCCTGGGTGTCCCCACTCTTCGACAAGCTCCTAGATTTGATTTGTTGGAGGGTGTGAGAAAACCCTGATTCTGTGGAGCCCGTACCCAGGCATCCCAACAAGTTTCTTTCTGTTCCCCATGGTAAGGTGTTTCTGTCCAAAGGAGTCCCTGTTGATGCCATGGTAGTGGCGGCGGCCACTCAGAAGGAAGTAACAGAGACCTCTTCCTCCGTCCATCCTCCTAACAAGGAGTCTAGGACCATGGACTGGTACGGGAAGCGTACCCTGTTGTCAGCAACCTTTACCTTACAGTCGCTGAACTATCTCATTTCACTAGGCTCCAGAGAGATTTCCTCAAGGAGTTAGGAGATACTCTTGCAGGTAACGTCCCAGAGGCGGTGGCCCAGACGGTTAACGCCCAGGTGTCTACCCTCAATTCCATCGTCAACTCCTCCATGCGGCTCATTTCATATGCAGCCGATGGAGCGAGTAGGGCGGCAAGCTCAGGAGTCGCCCTTAGAAGGCAAGCCTGGCTGCGCCTTTGTCACTTCGCGGAGGCCTTCAAGTCTTCCTTCACTGACTCCCCCTTTGCTGGTTCTTCTTTGTTCGGAACCAAAGTGAAGACACCCTCACCAGGTGCAAGCAAGAGGGAAAGACCCTGTCTGCCGTAGGGGTCCGTTTTTCCCTTCCCTCTAGGCCTTACCCCAAGACCCAGCGGGGTGGGAAGATGTGGCTCAAAAAAATCACAGAGGTTTTTTCCTGCCGCACAAGGTGCGTCCCCCTCCAGAGGCAGAGGAGGGGGAGGTTATTCAGGGAGACGCCGCCCTAGAGGCAGAGGGGGCCCCCGCAATTCGGGAGACTGTGATTCCTTTCACGGCTCTCCCTACTCTCGTTCCTGAGGGAGTGCCCGGCTGTGCTTATCTGGAGCCAGTTGGGGGTCGAATTTTGTTATATCCGGAAGCCTGGAAAAGCATCACCCAGGACCGATGGGTATTACGAATAATTTCCGGAGGTTATGTCATTCCATTTACATTAGACCCCCCCCCTTCAATCAGAAAAATCCCAGACGTTCCACCCAGTCAAAGGGATCAAGCAGCCTCAGAGGTTTCAAAGCTGCTAGGAAAAGGAGCCATCCAGCGTGTCCCCTCAGACCAAGTCGGATTAGGGACTTACTCAAGATTCTTTTTGGTGCCGAAAAGAACAGGGGACCTGAGACCCATATTAGATCTCAGCCAACTGAACAACTATGTACAGAAGTCCAAGTTCCGTATGGTCACACTACAATAGATTCTTCCATTGTTGGGAGAGGGAGGTATGGATGTGCTCCATTGACCTCAAGGATGCTTACTACCATGTCAAAATGGACAGGGCATCCAGGAGTCACCTACGCTTCCGGCTGGGAGCCAGTCATTTCCAGTTTCGAGCCCTGCCCTTTGGTCTCACCAGAGCCCCCAGGGTGTTCACCAAGTGTATGACGGTGGTGACTGCTCACTTGAGATGTCAGGGATTCCAAGTGTTTCTGTATCTGGACGACTGGCTCCTTAATGCCCCCACCAGGCATCAACTAGTCCAAACCACCTTTCAAGCCTGCAGCTACCTGTGACTTGAAATTTTTGACCTGGAAAACAGCTTTGTTAACAGCAATCACTTCAGCAAGGCGAGTTTCAGAAATTCAAGCCCTTTCTATCAAACCTCCATACTTAATCTTCCATAAGGACAGGGTTTCTCTTAGACCAAACCCTTCTTTCCTTCCTAAAGTGGCTTCCGTATCTAATCTTAATCAATCTGTTGAGTTGCCTGTATTCTTTCCTCATTTTTCAAACAAGGCAGAATTAAAATTTCATCAATTGGATGTACACAGACAGTTACGTTTCTATCTGCACTGAACAAAAGATATCTGGAAGTCTGATCAACTATTTGTCTCCTTTTCGGAAAACAAAATTGGGTCCCCTGTCTCCAAAATCACCCTATCCAGATGGATATCTAGTTGCATCTCTTTCGTCTACCACGCAGGAGGAAAAGATTTGCCGTTTCCGGTCAAGGCTCAATCTACTCGGGCTGTTTCTACATCTACAGCCTATCAAGCCAGATTGTCAATGGATGATATATGTGCTGCAGCTACTTGGACTTCTCCTCACACATTTTTTCTCATTACAAATTGGACGTGGTATCTAGGGGCAGGTCGTCCTTTGGTTCCACAGTACTCAGGAGTATTTTCCTATGAGCCACCCAGGATGTAGGTGCTATTAGAATGATGGTCTTTCCCAGGTCTTTTGCTTTCTGTAGAACCTTTGGTATTAACGGGATTGGTGGGAATACATAGAGGAGACCCGGAGGCCAATTGTGTACGAGTGCATCCCTTGGGGCTTCCCCCTGAGGGGGAATCGGGGCAAAGTATCTTCTGCATTTCATGTTGATGTGACTGGCAAAAAGGTCGCAGCAAGGCTGGCCCCACCTGCGGAATATCCTGTCTGCTATTTCTTGAGGGATCACTCGGGCAACAAGTTTGCCCCGCTCAGTTTATCTGCTATCACGTTGGATCTCCCCGGGAGGTGCATTGCCAACAGAAAGCGCTGGGTGGAAACAGCCCACTGCCAAACTCTGTGAGCCTTGCGACAGAGGGTAAGGTCTGGTTCCTCCTTATTTGTTCAAATACCAGACCATCGACATGTCAGTCTGAATCACAATCGTACCCAGAGGAAGAGAGTCCTGAAAGTACTGCAGTGCCAAAAGTATTGCTCTCATCTCTAGGACATTGATATGCAGATAAGTCTCTTGATCGGTCCATGTGCCTTGGGCAGTCTTTCCCTGAAAATGCCCCCCCTCCCCACCCTATCAGGGAAGCGTGTGTGGTCACTGCGGCCGCTGGAGGGGGTAGCACAAATGAGAGTCCTATCGTGACATGAAGTGAGGTCAACCACCACTGAAAGTCCTTTTTGCAAGAATTTGTGATCATTATAGTGTGAGTCATGGGGAGCTCTTGGTAAGACCATTGAGTGAACAGCCGCCATTGTACTCTCTGCATGTGCATGCGAGCTAGTGGTATGGCTAGAAATGCTGCTGTCGTCATGACTGATACTTTCAGAACTTCCAGTACTGGTGCTTTGTCTTTTGATATCAGAATGCTGACATGTTGACGAAGAAGAGACTCTTTCTATTGGAAGTGTTAGTGTGGTGGTGGCGGCTTCCAACTCTGCCCCAATAAAAATGATATGCTGCGATGGCGACAAGGCAGATTTTTCTGAGATGATTGTAATGCCCAGATGATTGCAGAGTGGACTCTCTGGCCTGGATGAGTTGATGCCTGGTGGTGGCGGTAAGGAGCCAGTCATCTAGGTACGGAAGCACCTGGAATCCTAGACGCCTCAGGTGAGCCGTGACCACTGCCATGCATTTGGTGAACACTCTGGGGCTGTGGCGAGACCAAAGGGCAGGGCTCGAAATTGGGAATGATTGGCTGCCATCCAGAAGCGCAGGTGATCCCTGGATGGCCTGGCCATTTTTATGTGGTAGTATGCATCCTTGAGATCTATCGAGCACATCCAGTTGTCTTTCCCCTAAGAAGGGAAGTATAGACTGAAGCGTGACCATCCGAAACTTCTCTTTCTTTACGTATTAGTTCAGTCTGCTGAGGTCCAATATAGGTCTCAAGTTCCCTGTCTTCTTTGGAACCAAAAAGAATCTTGAGTAAATTCCAGATTGTGTCATTGTTGCCTGTTCCGTGTAACTTGGTGGAACGTCAGGGAATTTTCTTATGATTGGGGGGGGGGGGATGTGGCGAATGGAATGAAATGCCCTCTGGATATAATATTTTGTACCCAGCTGTATTTAGATATTTTGAGCCAGGCGTCTTTGTACAACAATAAGTGACCCTCGACTGCCTCCAGAGCAGGACAGTCGGGCCTCCTCTCAGAAGCACTGGTAGGGCTTGCCAGAGAAGTGATCTCTGTCGCCCAGGTGTTGCGGACCCCCTCTGCCGCAAGGGCGGCATCTTCCATTATTACCCCCTCCTCTGCCCCTGGAGGAGGGTTCACCACGTGTGTCCTGAAAGGCTCCGTGGGCTTTTTGGAACCACATTTTTCCTCCCCTTTGACCTTTAGGATAGGGTTGGGTAGGGGTGGAAAAATGGACCCCGACGGCAGGTAGTCTTTCCTTCCTGTTTACACCTGGTTAAGGTTTCCTTCACTTTAGGCTCGAAAAGAGATGAGCCATCAAAGGGAGTGTTCATGAAGGATGACTTGAAGGGCTCCACAAAGGAACACAAGCTCATCCAGGAATGTCTGCTAAGAGCAACTCCTGTACCCGCTGCCCTACTCGTTCCATCAGCTGCATAGGATATGAGGCGCATGGTGAGTTGACAGTAGAATTTAGGGTAGCAAGCTGGGCAGCAACTTTGTTGGAAGCTCCTGCAGCTACTGTACCCTGAAGAGCATCTCCCAACTCCTTAAGGAGATCTCTTTGCAACCTGCTAAAATGGGTCAAATAGTTCAGAGAACGGAGAGGAAAATCCACTGACCTAAACATGCGCCTCCCATGTCTATCCATAATCTTAGAGTCCCTGTTAGGAGGATGGATATATGAGGAAGTCAGACATTTCCTCCTTGGTGGCTGCCGCCACCACCATGGCATAAGCCAGAACACCTTTAGTTAATGTTTTGTCAAGGGGCAGAAATGAATTTACTAGGCGTCCTAGGAACAGGCTCCATAGTATCCGGAGTCTCCCACGCCCTTTGTGAGACCAGCTGCATCAACTCATCGAAGGGCAGAGACACACGAGGTGGAGGGCTGAGACCCGAAAGCCTTCAGGAGAACTGACTCATCCTTAGTAGGGCATTTGGACTGCCAGTCACCCCTCTGCCTAAGAATTTGAAGTATCTCAGCGCAGGAGATATCCTCAGAGGGGGACCGTGGGGACCCTTCTGACCCATCTAAGTCAGTATCCGATGTGAGAGACTCCTGTGGGGGAGTCTAGGTGTTTCCTCTTGCACAATCTTTCCCTGGGAACCTCATCAGTGGGAGTTTCTGGTAAGGTCTCGGAAGAGCAGGGGCCACCCAATGGGGCTTCCTAAAGCTTTGGATCTCTACACTTACTAAGGATATGTGAGGCAGAAGCAGACACAGGCACTTTAGGGGAGGAGGAGGGCAGACCTGAGGTCGAGGATGTCCTAGGAGACATGACTTTCCTCATGGCATTGAAAGCACCTCTGCTCCGATGTGAGGGAGCCAACGAATCTGAAGAAACTGTTGACACCTCCAGCACCGGGACAGTGGGCTCTGAGCCCGAGGTAGGAGCTGAGCTCATCCAAGCCAAAGCCCCGAGAGGCAAAGTCTGAACCAACAAGTTGGTCCTACTGTCCTACCCGGACCTGACCAGAGAGTGTCGGCTCCTAGAGTCCTCGATAGGCACCGAGGACGTCAGAGTACACTGAGCCGAAGACACTAGAGCAGGAGCAGGCATTGGCTCCAAGGGTTCCACTAACATAGGTCTACCTCCTCTGGCTCCAAAGGACCAGCATGGCTCAGAGGGGGAATAGTTAGTCGGTGCAGTGGTCTTCGGCTTTGAAGTCATTTGGGTCGAAGCCAATAACATTTTGGCTAATGCTGATGCCGATAACAGCTTCTGTACTACACGATCCACGTCCAGATCCGACAGGCTGATAGATGATCTAGAGGATTATACCGAAGGTGGTACCGAGTGGAGAATTGGACTCCGGCGCTTCGGACACTGGTTCCAAGACTGGGGACCAACTGCAAAAGGTAAAGACTGTCGGCTCCGTGGGCAGTGGAGCCGAAGTCAAAGACTTTGATTTTTTTTTAATCCGATGTCTTGGAAGACTTTGAAGACCTGCTGGAACCATCCTGGTCATTCAAAGCTTCCTGAAACGAAGGCTTCAACAAGCCTCTATCGATTAGTTTCCTCTTCCTTTCCTGCAGGACCCTACAGGAGAAGGAATATCAAATGGCACAACTGTCTTGCAACTGCAGAGCCCCTAGACAGTAAACACAATTAACGTGGTTGTGTGTAACAGACATTTTTTGGCCACACTTTGGGGACTTTTTGAACCCACACTTGGGGTTCTTATCTTGGTCAGCCATAACAATGATAGAAAAAAATTACTGTTACCACAAAAAAAACTTCAATAGTAATTTCTCACAGAAGCCTGGAATAATGCCGACTAAATCACATCGTAGAAAATCTCCACGCAAGCCTTAAATAGAAGCAAGTTAAGTCACACACACTCAATAACAAGTATAAATGTGATATCACACAAGCAGACTATGCAAAAAAAAGGATAGCTGCTGAGAAACCACAACCTTATCTGAAGTAAGCAATGTTTACTGTAAGTTTTAACAGTAATAAAAACTAAGCTTTATCTAAAATACAGAAGGCTAGACAGACCACACAAGTCTGAGTGACTTAACTATCTAAGACATGACAAAGGTCACTGAAAAACACACAGCAATCTGAAAAATAAACAATAACCTTATCTTGGTTGTCTAAGGTTTACTGTACTAAGCCTATCTATAAAAAGCAGAAGGCTGGACAGACCACACTAACTGGAAAAACTACTACTAAACTAGGCCTAAAAGAGGCTAACTAGAAATATATAAGGAACAGTAAATGGGAAGGGAAAATGCACTGAAAAGCTATAAGAGCTTTATCAACAATCCTAACTATCTAAATATTTCATAGGTTCATAGGTTGGTACTAGGCTATCAGCCCTAGGGCCTATACAAGCCTAGCCATAACAATTCCCTTGCTGTTTCTTCCCACACTATTTATTTCCCTGGACGACTGTATAACTGATTAACTAGCAAAATATTTTTTTACAAGACATTAATGAAAAAACAGCTTATCTGGCCCAAGCTAAATCAGAACCTCCGATCTGTTGCAGCGGCAAACTAGATTTGGGGTAATTTACAGGTGCACCATGGGATAGGGACTTGGCCTCAAGCTACTTGAAGACCCTGAGCTTTGCAATTGGCCATATCGGAGCCGAGAGATCGGCTCTGAACCCATCAGTAAAGAATGAATGGCGAGATTGAACAAATTCACATCTTCAGTTTCTCAATTTTTGTATTATCTTCTGTTTAGCCTGATGTTCATCGTGCATACAGCTGCAGTAATCACAGATGGGTTTTCTGCCGTCAGGCGGTCCCTCGGTCGGCCGAATTCCAAAGTCTTGGTCCGGCATCTGTTGTCGTCGCTTTCTCTTCTGACGTCAGAGAGGCCAGAGTATATAAGACACATGTTCTTCAGTCTTTTTTGCCACGCGGTGCCCGAAGCAGAAGCAGTTCGCAAGTGCCGGTCGGCCAGCTCCTGAATTACGAATATTTTGGAAACCGAAGTCTTCATTAAAGCTAAGTACCCCGTTGGGGAAACTTTTCTTGCCTCAGACCGATGTCAGAAAAAGTTAATAATTGTATTTCTTGTGGGAAGCAAATACCGCATAAGGATTTCCATTCCCTCTGCATACCTTGTTTGGGCCCAGACCATGACGTCTCGGGCTGCCGCTTTTGCGCTACCTTCAATAAACGCACTATTAAGCATCGGTGAGTTAAGCCAACACTACTTTGGTAAAGCTTTTGATTATAAAATGTCGTCGGACACTCCGACTACCGTTTTGTCCAAAAAACGCAAGGAAAAGGACCGACACGCGAGGCCCGCGGTCCCCGCCGACACCACGCCAAAACAGGCTACACGTGGTCCGGTTCTCAGCGAGACGCCTGTGCAGTCCCTGACTACCAACGACACTCCTTTGGCGGTGTCCTCTGTACCCGAGACCGCTGGGTCCTCGGCCCTTTCCCAGACCAATACCAGCCTGGGATCTTAATTACATACTAGAAAAATTAACATTGCCTCCTTTTGAACCAGCTGCCTCAACAGATATGTAATATTTGTCCTGGAAAACTGCCTTCCTTCTAGCTATCACTTCAGCTCGTAGAGTTTCAGGCCCTCATGGCGGTGCAGCCCTTTCTCATTTTCCATCAGGACAGGGTCTCCCTTCGTACCAACCCATCATTTATACCTAAAGTGGTATCTAGGGTAGCTTTAAATCAAGCCATACACCTTCCTACCTTTTACCCCAATCCTCAAAACAAAGGGGAAAGGCTGCTACATTCCTTAGACATCCATAGGCAGCTACGTTACTATTTGGACAGAACAAAGTCCTTCAGGAAATCAGAACAACTCTTTGTGTCCTATGCTGTAGGGGCTCAAGGGAAGCCAGTTTCCAAGCAGACTATTTCAAAGTGGATAGGCCACTGCATACGGTTTTGTTACTCCTATCATGGGAAATCTGTTCCTACAGGTATCAGATCACACTCCACCAGGGCCACAGCTGCCTCTACAGCCTTCCTCAGAGGAGTTCCCACCAAAGATATTCTGGAGGCAGCCACTTGGAGTTCTGTACATACCTTCACAAAACACTACCACCTGCCCTTATATTCCAGAACAAGAGCAGGCTTTGCCACTGCTGTTTTGCAGGGCATTCTGGTTCAACCTAGTTCCTCCTAGTACCTACCACCCTGTGCGTAGCTTTGGGATTCTACCCATCTGTGATTACTGCAGCTGTATGCACGATGAACATAGTACAGTTTTGTACCTACCATAAATGTAGATGTTCGAGTGCTAATACAGCTGCAGTACAGGTTTCCCTCCCTCCTTCCCCACTTGGTAAAGGCATGGGGCCTAACAACCTCTTCATACAGCCTGACTGGGTTATCCTTCTAAGGTTTATTTGCTTGCAACCACTGTTTTTGGATTATATTGCATTACATGTATACGCATATAAGCATAATTTGTGTATTGCCTTCTTTTGGGTGGCACCTGACATCTGGGGCAAGAAAGACTGAAGAACATGGCGTTGGCTGTGTCTTATATACTCTGGCCTCTCTGACGTCAGAAGAGAAAGCGACGACAACCGACGCCGGACCAAGACTTTGGAATTCGGCCGACCGAGGGACCGCCTGACGGCAGAAAACCCATCTGTGATTACTGCAGCTGTATTAGCACTCGAACATCTACATTTATGGTAGGTACAAAACTGTACTTTCCCACATATCCTTAGCTTTCTAATCCATACTCCTAAATACTTCATTGCATCATGTCCCCATAAATATGGATATTGTTGGACCAATTATTGTGTGGGTGCATAATTTACCACTATTGAATTTGTTTTAGCTTCATTAATGTTGTATCCCGAGAAGATTTGAAGCAGTCTTAAAATGTTCCACAACACTATAATGTCAGTTTCTGGTTTTGTCATGTATAAAATATCTGCAAATAGAGCTAGCTTTTCCTGACTGCCATACCAATTCTATCCTTGAATTTCTGAGTCCTTTATTTTCTTTGCCAGTGGTTGTAAGTATAATGCAAGCAAAGGGTAAAGGGGACAACACTACCTGGTTCGTCTACTCAAGCAGAAATTGCTGGAGAGGACCCTGTCAACTTTAATTTGCACCTCCGATCCCTCATATATTCTTATAATTGTGTCAGGGAAAGCAAATGCTTCAATTGCCTTCCTGATGAAGTCCCAGTCTACTCTGTCAAATCAAGACCCACCAAAAAGTGGTACTTTCTTATATTCTGCTTTCCTCTGAATCATCAGTGTTTTGTTACTATTGTCAAATGTTTGCCTCCCCTTCACAAAACCACACTCATCCATATCTATCAATTTTGGTATCACTTTTGCCATTCTTTTAGCAGTTATAGACATAAACACTTTATAATCATGGTTTAGTATTGAAATGGGCCTGTTTGAAGCTGGATCTGTGGATCTTTACCCTCTTTAGGTATTACTATTATCACTGTCTTCTTCCAGGATACTGGTACTTCCCCTCTTAAAATACTGTTAAAAAAAATTCCAGATCTTTATCATTTTTTTCCCTCCAAACTTCCAAACTTCTACAGGAATACCAGCTATTCTTGGGGACTTTCCTGTAGATTGGTTATACATAGCCATTTTTATCTTATCCCTTCCTATCCTGTTAGTAATTGAGCCTCATCTACCTCTAACTTTGGCATATTTAATTCTTCCATAAACATTTACATTTTCACCTTTTCTTGACTTCCATATTTCTCTGTTTTATACAAATTTCCAAAAATATTTCTAGTACTTCTACAGGGCCTATTATCTTCCTTGTTATAGCCGTCCTAAACTTGGTGACTGTCCTATCCACTTTCTGTTGCCTGAGTTGTGCTAAAAGATTTTGTGCTCTAGAATTATCATCACAAAACAGTTGCTTAACAGTGGTCTTTCTAAACTTGTGCATATTATTGAGGGTAATCCCTTGTTTTCTGTTTAGCATTCTGCAGTTGTTCCTTTTCTTGTCTTGAGAGATTCCACCTATTTTGCAATACTTTAACATTTGTCAATCGCTGTAAGTAATTCTTGTTACTGTTTAACCGTATCTCCCTTTCTTTTATTTCCACCCTAGTTTTAAACTTCACTTTAATTTTATCCCACTCCTTAGCTTTGTTTTCAGTAGATAATTCTATCTTTTCTATTCACTCCTGAATGCAAGTCTGTAAGGAAAATATTCACCCAGAATATTGTATTTATAAAGTCGCAGAAGGTATTCTAATGTTTGTGAGTGCAAGAAAGGAGATTTTTACTACTAGGGATATCTGAAAGTAGGGAAATAGTAAATAGAAAAAGGGGCAGAAATTTCTGGAGGAAATTAGAAATTACGAATGTATTGGAAGCAAACAGCTCATGAAGGAAAGGTAAGAGTTGGATGAGGCTAATAGACGTTAGGATTGCAATGACAACAGTGTCTGTTCTAGATTCAACTAAAAACTCTACCAGATCTGGCCTTTCCCTTGACAACCTCCTATCCACTTCTTACTGCCTATACTTTGTTACCAATCCCTCATAGAGAAGGCAATCTCTACATTGCAATCCTACCGCCCCCACCAGGCATCAACTAGTGTCAAAAAAGGGATAATTAGTAGGATGTGTGGAATAGTGCATGTTAACCAAAATAGTAAATCAGAGGTGTTTAGAAAAGTTTGGGAAAGAGAATGAAAAGTCAATTTATGAACACTGGAAACAAATTTGTAAAGATAAGTTTGCATGGGGTATTTTCATACCCCAAAAAGACTTCAGAGTCTTTTCCTTAAGTAGACAGCAAATGCTGCTGGTCTGATTGGGAAGACAAAGGGAATTGAGAACGTTTTTGGTAATGTAACAAGTTAAAAGATGTAAAAAAATTACCTACATACTATGACCTAAATGTTGGAGGAACCATTGGCTGTAACTAAGAAAATGATTCTTTTGTGCTAGGATGTCTGCTCTGAATTTCCTAAAGATAGTAAGAATTTATTAAGTTTAATGTTATTGACTGCCACAAAACAATTGCTAGGCAATGGCAGTCAAAATCTAAACAAGCTGGAATTAAAGTATTGAATGTTGTAAAGGAGATTAGAAGATAACACAACTGTAAGTGTAATCTTTATTTAACTTCTTCATCCTTTGTTGACTGGGTTTGTCCCTCTGGGTTACCTGAGGTGATATTTCTACTGTTAGGGGAAATTTCCCCAGGGCATTGGGGAACTTCGCTTACTCTCTCAATAGGTGCTGTGGAATCTTTTACATTCACATGAGCTACCACAAACCATTGCCAATGGAACTCTGTTTAATGTGTCATCTGGAGGATAGCTCACTCAAGACTGCATCCCTCTAATACAGCAGTGCAGTGTTCAGCAAGCTAATCACCTGGAATGGAAATAGAACTAGCAGCCTTGTAGTCTTCCAACACCAAAGGTGAGTATGCTTCCTGTTGTGCCACTGACACTGCTTTAGAAAAGGGAAGGAACACATTTCATGGAAATAAATGGGACAGACAGATGTGCAGGAAGGATGTAAACATATAATAAATTGTCAGTAATCTTGGCTATCGGGACATTCAGGCACATAATTGTCAGTACACCAACTAGGGCTGCAACCATACTGGATCTGGTCCTCACTAATTTGGGAGAGTGCTGCACACCCCCTACTGTAATGTCTTCCCTGGTAAGGTCAGACCACAAAATAGTCTCCTTTGAAGTAAAAATAAAACATGGACCACCAGCTAGCCCTGGAATATTCAGGAAGGACAGTAAGGCTAACTTTCTGCTATTAACTGTTAACCTTTCAAAATTTCAAGCCCCCATAAACCCTGAGAAAACACTGCTGCCTATGCAGAACTGTTCACATTAACCCTTTACAAATATGTTAATAGTTGCAAGCCATAGAGGTAACTGTACCCACCAGGAAAAAGGGCACAACTAACTCAAAAAAACAAGCCACCCCGGTGAAATTACAAAATCACGAGGCTGCACAACAGAAGGAAGAAAATCATGTAAAAAATTGGGAGGTGTAGTACCCAGTAGGATAAAAGCACCCTCATCAAACTGTACAAACAACTCTGAGGACAAATAATACACCAAAGCTAAATTTGGCCTTCTAGGCCAAGGACAACCACAAGGCTTTCTTTAGCTTTGCCTGCATCCTCATAGGCAATACATAGTTGTGTGCAGAGCTCATTGTAAATGAAGCCACCTACACTGAGCCAGAAGATATAGCAAACCTACTGGCCAACAAATTTAGCTCCAATTTTACCCCTGTCTCCCCACCAACCTTTGCTGTGGAAATACCATTGCATATAACTCCCTGCTCTCACTAGGAACAGGTCCATAATGCTGTCTAAGGCCAAGAACAGTGCATCAGTGGGCCTTGTCAGTATTCCCAGGATGCCTTCTAAATAGCATAAAGCATGATCTATCAGGCCTTCTGGAATTGGTATTCAGCTGTAGCCTCCAGATAGGCTTTGTTCCTCATGAATGGAGAGCAGCAGCAGTCATCCCACTGCACAAAGATGGGCCATCTACAGACCCTTAAGTCTCACTAGTCTTATATGCAATATATATATATATATATCTATGAATTATCATGGAACTGATCAATAATGATATGGTAAACCTTCAGACAATGGACCCAACCCCGTTTGGTTTCATCAAGGAAAAGGTCATGCTTACTCAACCTGGTGGACTTCTTTGACAAGGTCACCAAAAATGGATGAGGGCAAAATGGTTCACACTGCCTACCTTGACCTGACCATAGTGTTTGACATAATACCCCACTTGGGCCTTGACAAACTCAGGAGGTTGGGTACAAACCTGTATGCAACCTGGTGGATAGCCAGTTGGGTCACAGACTGGGCCCAGGAAGTCAGAATTTGGAAGTCCATCTCTGCAAAGAGGCCAGTCACAAGCGGAGTCAGTCATGGATTGGTCCTTGGACAACTACTTTTTCACATTTACTTCTCTGAAGTCAAGGCCAATGTCAGTGGTCTCTGGTTGACTATATTTTCAGATGATTGCAAATTAGGAGCTGTCATTGAACCCCACACCAACACAAATGTTCTCCAGGAAGAGTTGACACAGCGAAACAACTGGTGTCAGAGCCATGGACTAAAACTAAATGCCAAGAAATGCATAATAGTACTCTTCAGGGAGTCATCCACCCCTGGTAACCATCATATTGACAACACACCCCTTAGAGTTGACCCAGTAGTAAGGGACTTTGGTACGCATATAGACTGTAATCTATCCTTTGACCATCATGTGTCTAATGTAGTGAGGAAATCATTCTGTGCTGCACAAATTGTAAACCAAGGTATGGCATCTAGTTCCAAGGAACTCCTCGTTCCACTGTATTCGACATTGAGTGCACTACTCCCTTAGGTATGTACTTAACCAGGCATATCCAACAGTTGGAATTCCTACAGAGGTTCCTCGCTAAAAGAATACAGGGTGTAAGTAAAATGTCTTGCGCAGATGTCTCAAGACCCTATCCCTGTATTCTGTCTCCTACAGGCTGTTGAGGGGACAGCTACGCTTGGCATACAGGACTTTGTCAGACAACCACTCTGATGGACCTCCTGCATATCCACAAAACAAATAGTACCAGAATTATTTGTTCTAAGGACTTAAAACCTTGCCTGTGATATAAATAGGACGTGCTGAAGAAACAGGCATGCATCCCAGAGACTACCCCGTCTCTGGAACAGGCTCCCCATTTATGTGAAGCAGAGTTCCTCCCTAACCTATTTCAAGTGCAACTTTGACAATTGGATGGGGAACAGGAAATTCATCCCTGACTTGGCAGTTATGTCTCTAATTGGACACATGCTGTAAATGGTTCATCTCCCATGCCCTTGCTTGTAAATGTTTCATCTCCCAAGCCCCTGCTTACACTTATCAAGGTTATAGGAACTTGTCAGAGGTTTGGGATGCTTGGCTAGGCTTAAAAAGGCTCTTGTGGTTGTTAGCCTCCTAAACACCTATGAACCTATGTGTCAAGCCAGCTGTCTAGTGATAAAAGCACAGTACCACAGTCATGTGGTACACAGACAAACCAAGACTGTGGGACACACTCTTTCCTGCTGTGCTGTCTGTGGAAGGTGGCCAAATACTTGGGGGGGGGGGGGTGTTGAATGCTGTAGCCCAGTACTTTCCCAGACAGGGCAGCATCGTGACAGACAGATTAAACAGGTCAATCAGCATCTGGCCAGTGAGTGGATAGTAAAGGGGAAGTATTCTTGGAAATGGTCTTAAGTGGGTGTGCCAGAAATGGTCCTTTTTGCTTCTTTAGAAAACAAACAACCCTCAAAGTTTTGCACCATGTTTACAAGGGGGGCTTGAATGAAAATTGCTTTCTCTGGTTTATCGATTGGTCTATTTCTGTGTGCTTGCCCACCAGAACCACCAGAATATACTGCAAAACATGGAGTAGAGGCCTAGGAAGGAATTTAATAGCACCATTTTTGGTCCAGCCAGCACTGTTGACATCTTTCTTTGCATTACCATTGCAGTATTCTAAACTGATGGGTTATCCTGGCAAGGTAACCTGACATTCAGTTGGTGTACCAAAGCCAAAACATTTTGGATGCTGCATACATCTAACTTAAGATCAAAGCCTCATGGTTTTAGGGGTACATAAACTGACATTTTCACTTTGCCTGACACCTGCTCCCAGAAAATGTAATGAATAATAATATAAGGGTTCCCAGACCCACAATTTTTTTTTCAACCCCCATGTCAGACCCTGCCATAATTTCTCTGACAAAACTGCCTTTTTGCCAAACACCATATGGCAGCTAACCCTGTTACATCAGAAAAGGGTGGAAAGTATTTAATAGGTTTGGGAATAGTGTTTATATTCTCTCAACTTTAGCCTTCAGAATAGTGAATTGTCAGATTCTGTTTACCTACAAGCAGTTGAAGATACCTTTTTCAGTTCATTTACCAAAAATATAGTTTTGAATAGTGAGTTAAAAAACCTATGAGAATAGAAAGACAACTATTTTTTTTTTTTTGCAGAGGGGTAGGCCCCTGTGCACACCCTGATTTGGGGGGGGGGGGGGGCAATCTCCTCACACTCCCAAAATTTTATATATAGCAAATCCATGGTTGCACCACAGTGGAGAAAAGTTGAAAACACCCCGAAAAGCTTACCAGTGCCTCGCTCAACACAATGCATGGCAATGAAATCACTGTGACGTAACATCTTCACAGTGATATGTGACAGCTGAGTCAGCAGTAACTCATGGGTATGCCATCAGACTGACATGCCTAAGATTCTGCTGGCTTCCTTTGACAAGATGAGAAAGTTAATTGCTTACCTTCCTTCTACAGAGATCAAAGCATCTCTGAATTCTTAGAGTCTCTGTGTCTCAAACAACTAAACACTCTCTAAAATGTTCTGATGCTGTTTCTAGAGCAGCTACCTCTGGGTCAGTGATGAGAAAATATGCCTGGCTGAGTTTCCAGAATTTACCAAAGGATGTCAAAGCTGAGCTCCTGATAAACTGGTATTTAGCTCTTCCTCCGAAGTATTCAAAAGATTTGATGAAAGGGAAAAGTTCGTTCAAGAGGTTACCCAGATTTGTCAACCTTCCCATATCTAAATTTAGTAGAAACTTTTCTTCCAGTTCTGGATCATTTTATATGAAACAGAATAAGCTGCAAACCACATAGAAGCAGTCTTTCGGAAAACAATGGCAATGACTGTGCACACTTGCCTACCTTGACCTGACCAAAGCCTTTGACACTATACCCCACTTGGGCATAATAGATACTCTCTCAACTAGGCATCAATCCATATATTACCAGATGGGTAGCAAACTGGCTCACTGATAGAATCCCTGTAGTCAAAGTAGGGGAAGCCACCTCAAGCAGTAGACCTCTGTAGCAAGTGGCATATCTCAGGGTTTGGTCTTGGGGCCTCTTATTTGGGATATACTTTTCTGAGGTGCAGACCAAAACCAGTGGGCTGTGGCTGACCAAGTTTGCAGATGACTGCAAGCTGGATGCTGTCATCAATTCCCGTAGTGATGTAGACATCCTTTAAGAGGGTCACACTCAAATGACTGGTGCCAGAAACATAGCCTCAAGCTGAATACTAAACAAATGCGTCCATCATCCCCTTTAGGGAGAGTGACATCCCCACAAATTATCACATTAATAATGTCCTAAGCATGCAGTCAGTCATGAGGGATTTGGGCACCCAGATTGATAGCAACCTGAATTTTAACCACCATGTTGCTGCCATTGTATGGAAAGCCTTCTACATGGCCCACCTCATAAGTGAGGGTATCTTATCCAGTGACAAGGAGGTCATAACATACCTGTGTTCTTCCCTTATAAGGTCCATTTTTGAGTACAACACCCCTTTCGGCATGTACCTCGCAAAGCACATGCAGCAGCTGGAGAGACCACAGAGGTTCCTCACCAGAAGAATCCAGGGTCTCAAACATCTACCATACACAAGCTAAAAGCCCTATCCCTCTACTCAGTTTCATACATGCTCCTCAGAGGTGACCTCTATCTGGCATACAAGGCTTGGGTGCTGATTTGTCTAAACATGGGCTAAACCTTGGCTAGGCTTATAAGGGCCTCAGGCCTAATAGCCTAGTAACTTCCTATGATGTTCAAAAAAGAAAAGCGGATAATCACTAAGCCAAGGAGGAGCTAAAAAATTGATTGTGTACCCCTTCTTGTATTTCCCCTATGTTCCCTAGCAACCACTTAAAGATTTCACAAAGTCTGGGTCTGCACTTTTCCCTGTGGCAGCAGAAAACTTCAGATATGTGGATCCTAAGAGTCATTCAAAAGGGCTGCAGTTGACAGTGAGATTCTCTTCCTCTTTCCTTGGGATCCCATTTTACAGCATTATCAAATCCTGTATCAAGGGTCACGGTTACTCATTATGAAATGAAAAGAGAGTTTTACTCGAGAAATTTTCTGATGCCAAAGGAAGAGAAGGAACATGGATACATTTAGACCTTTCTTGTCTAAACCTGCACATCAAGTTTCCAGAATTCAAAATACTTTCTCTACAGTCTGTTACTCCTCGTTCCTCCTTCCGGTTTTCTAATAACCTTTGATTTAAAAAATGCTTATTACATTCCAGTTCTCAAAGATTGCAGTCACTTTTTAAGATTTTCTGTTCCTGATTTATGTTTTTAGTTTACTGCCTTACCCTTTGGGCTCGTCGGTAGCTACAGGAATATTTACAAAAGTGTATAGCACCTGTAATAGCTCATTGCAGCATACAGGGCATTCACATCGTCCTACATTTAAATGATTTCCTTATCTTTGCAGACTTTGTCAAGGTGTGTGTTGTCTCTTTCTTGAGTAAAGAACATTTTTCTCAGTCTGAGATTGCATGTGAACTTAGAGAAATCCTCTTGTTTTTTCTCATGGGATAATATTTTTAGTATGTGTCTTTGGTACATTTCTAATGATGTATTTTATTCTCAGAACAAAGTGGAATTCTGCAAAGTACAGTTTCTGACCTTTTCCAACCAAGCTAAGGGTAACTGTCTTGAATACCTCGAGAAATGTGTTTCATGGCTTCAGCAATTTTCACAACTCCCTTTGACAGACATCACATGAGAAAAAATCAGTGGTTCATCAAATCACTTTGGACCCAGCACCAGGACCCCCCTATCTTTTCATATCCCAGTGCTGAGTTTGTAAAAAATGAAAAACTCTGGTGGGTGAATCATTTATTTCTCACCCCAGGTCTCCCCTTTACCTTTCTACTCCCCACCCATTCTGTAACTAGAGGTACCTCAAACTTTGCATGGGGGGCTTTGTCCAAGGGTGTTAAAAGTCCAGGGTTTGTGGAACAAGCAGGACAAATTGAAGCACACAAAAATCCAGATGATGGCACTAATAATTGCCTGATAATTTCTAAACTATCATTGTATTCCAGGCCCTCTAAGCGGAATTCCAAACTGTACTACAGTGATCTGGTGTATAAACAAAATAGGGGTCAGGCTGGAACAACATCACTCCTCCTCAGCAAAACTAAGTGTGGTAGCCTGGGAACTCTGCTCCATCCATCTGTCACAGCAGAATGTTGTAGCAGATAAGCTGGACAGTTCCTGGACAAACTGCCAAGAATGGAAGTTTCACCCAGGGTCTTCCAGAAATTTATCCAACAGTGGAGAACTCCACAAGTAATTTGTTTTCCTCCATTCATAACAGACAGTTAAGTTATGCTTCAAGACTCCTTGCATAAAGGCATGAGAGACAGATGCCTTTTCATTTCCAAGATCTGGGATGTTTGTATGCCTTTCCATTTTTTCCTCTTATAAGCAGGGCTCTTCTAAAGATCCAGAAGGAAAATCAAGGATAATTTTGGTAACCCCCCTTTTGTCCTAAGCAACAGTGGCTCTCTTCTTTTGAAAATGGCCAAGGGCAGTTACCACAAGCTTCTTCACAGGATGGACTCTACTCATGCAACACAGGGGTGTTGATCAACTCCGTCCTTCAGTTTTTTATTTTTAGGTACCTGTTTTCTGATGCGGTGCAGCAGGTATTAAAGGAGTGTAAGAAACCTGCTAGTAGAAAATACTTAGCTAAGTGGAATAGATTTTCTAGTTGGTGTCAGAGCAAGAACCAGGGTCATATTAAAGACACCTGTGGTTCTGTGTGAGCTGTGATCTGGCCTTTCTTGCTCTTCTATCAAGTTTCACCTGTCTTCCAACTCTGCTTGTCTGACAAAATACCCCAACCTCGATTGAAATGTTTTTAAATGGTATTGCATATCTGTACACAAAGAAGACAGGGTGACTTTGTGCGTTCTTAGCTTTGTATTGGGTAAGCTTGTAGACTTTCCCTTTTGAACTTGTTTATGAAGCTGATTTGAAGTTTTTACCTTGGAAAACAGTGTTGCCATTATTTCGGAAGTCGTAGCAAGGAGGATCTTCGTTACAAGCTTTTATGATCAACCCTATCTCACCTTTCAGAAAGATGAGGTAACTTTAAGAAGCAGTCTTTCCTTTATGCAGGAAGCGATTTTGTAGTTTTCATTGAGTCAGGCTGTTCATCTTCTCCATTTTCTTTCCAAAACTTGAAAGTAAAGAAGAATGAATTCTGCATACTGTCGATATCCACAGGCTTTTCAGATACATCGACAAGGCAAAAAACTTCATGGGTTCTAATCAACTGTTTATTCCATATGAAGGTAAGAAAAGGGGGCAATCTATGTCAAATAGTTTCTTAATTTTGTCTCATACTAATGCTTTTTGTTATTCTCAACATAACAAGACACTTCCAGGCAGAGTCAGAGGCGGCTTTACAAAGGGTTTGGCTACTTCTCTACACTTGAAAGGAGTGCACTCTAGAAATAGTCTAGCTAGAGGCAGCAGCTTGGGCTTCTCTGCACATATTTACCAAATATTTCTGGAGTCTTTCTGTAGTTCCAGGGCAGGCTTTGCTATGGCTGTTCTCTGTGGCCTCTTGGACTCCAGTACTTCTCCATCCTAGTCATCCCATATAGCTTAGAGTACTAGAAAATTGGTCTGATGGTGAATCTAGTACAGTTGTATAAGTAAATACGCTGTAACACAAGATCACTGAGGTAATACAAACAACCCTCCCTTCTCCCTCTTCATTTTTAAATGCCAGTGTTCTTTTGTCATTTTTTTTTCTCTAACACATACCTGTCTAGCAGGGCTCTACCCATCCCTGTTCTGAGTTACGAAGGCTCTGAGAGATTGCCACCTATGCCGCTCTCCTTTATACAACTGTTCTCAAGCTCTTCTGTGGTTAGGGTGTGTGGAAGGTACTGTAAACCTTTGGAAGCTGGGCAGTCATCTGATATTTAGCAAGATAAGTCCTATACAGCTTAGGCTGCTGAAACAGCAACTTTTTCAAACATCTACCGTTTTAAGTTTACTTACACAACTGCGTTTTCTCCCTCTGACTGAGCTTAGCCAGGGAGAAACTCCTTGTGCCGCCCCAGTATATAGACCTTCTGTCCCAGAGCAAGGATTCTGTCGTACATCTGAAGTTGAGTATTGTGAGGATGACAGGGTGGGTAATCCACTGCTCACTGGCTCAGGCACATATGTTGTACATATCATGGGAGGCCAGAAAACCCAGCAGTAGAAAGTCATCTATAGGTAAGTGGAAAAAGTTCTCCCACTGGTATCTTGGATAACAGCAAGTGATCCTAGCACTGTTGTCTGTGGTCCTTGTTTTCCTGTCATACCTTTTCATAGCAGGTATATCTTGTGCATCAGTCAATGTGCATGCCTCGACCACACCTGCTTCACTGCCACTACACCCTCCTGCATTCCTGGAAAAGGTAATCTTGCCACCATTTGAACTAGCTGCGTTGGTAGCCTTGACGTCAGCTAGATGATGGATTGCCAAACAGCAGGCTGCCACGTAAAGAACCTTTTTTAGTTTTTCTTAATGATTGGGACACCTTGCCCTTAACCATACCTTGATGCCTAAAGTGATAACTGTACTCGTATTAAGCCAGGCCATTCGTCTACCACTTTTCTTCCACTCACTGCAGAATGGGGGGGGGGGGGGGCAAGAGTCCACAAGCAGCTTAGATTTTAACTTAGTAGAACAAAAATTAAGCATAAAATCAGACCATCTATATGTTGCCATTGCAAAGTCAATAAAGAAAAATCTGTGTGCAGTCAAACAGTTTGAAAGTGTATTGCTAATTGTATTTCCTTTTATATGTATGTGTATATATATATATATATATATATCTATATATATATATATATATATATATATATACACACACACACACACACACACACACACACACACATATGCAGTGCAGTGAAAAAGTATTGCCCCCTTCCTGATTTCTTATTTTTTTGCATGTTTGTCGCACTTAAATGTTTCAGATCATCAAACAAATTTAAATATTAAACAAAAATAGCCCACGTAAACGCAAGATGCAGTTAAGTGATTATTTTATTTTTTAAGGAAAAATAAAATTATCCAAACCTACATGGTCCTATGTGAAAAAGTAATTGCCCCCCTTGTTAAATCATGATGTAACTGGTTAATCATTTTTTTGGGAAAGCTAAGTTCAATTTCACTAACCACACCCAGGCCTGATTACTGCCAGACCTGTTGAATCAAGAGATCAGTTAAATAGAACCTGTCAGGCAAAGTGAAGTAGGCCAAAAGATCCCAAAAATGAAGACATCATGGTGCAATCTAAAGAAATTCTGGAACAGATGAGAAACAAAGTAATTGACATCTATCAGTCTGGAAAAGTTTACAAAGCCATTTCTAAATCTTTGGGACTCCAGCGAACCACGGTGAGAACCATTACTCACAAAGGGAGAAAACATGGAACAGTGGTGAACCTTCCGAGGAGTGGCAGGCCTACAAAAATTACCCCAAGAGAGCAGCAACAACTCATCCAAGAGGTCACAAAAGAACCCAGAACAACATCTAGAGAACTGCAGGCCTCACTTGCCTCAGTTTAGGTCAGTGTTCATGACTCAACCATAAGAAACAGACTGGGCCAAAATGGCATGCATGGCAGAGTTCAAGGCAAAAACCACTGCTGACCAGAAAGAACATAAAGGCTCATCTCACTTTTGCCAAAAAACATCTTGATCCCTAAGACTTTTGGGAAAATATTCTGTGGAATGACGAAACAAAAGTTGAACTTTTTGGGAGGTGTGCGTCCCATTACATCTGGTATAAAAGTAACACAGCATTTCAGAAAAAGAGCATGCCAACAGTCAAACATGGTGCTGTGGTAGTGTGATGGTCTGGAGCTGCTTTGCTGCTTCTGGACCTGGATGACTTGCAGTGATTGATGGAACCATGAATTCTGTTCTCTGCCAAAAAATCCTGAAGGAGAATATCCGGCCATCAGTTCTTGACCTCAAGTTTAAGCGCACTTGGGTTCTGCAGCAGGGCAATGATCCAAAACACACCAGCAAGTCCACCTCTGAATGGCTTAAAAAAAACAAAATGAAGGTTTTGTAGTGGCGTAGTCAAAGTCTGGACTTGAATCCAATTGAGATGCTGTGGCATGACCTTAAAAAGGCAATTCTTGCTTGGAAACCCTCCAATAAGGCTGAATTAAAAAACTTCTGCAAAGAAGAGTGGGCCAAAATTCCTCAACAGCAATGTGAAAGACTCCTTGCCAGTTATCACAAATGCTTGATTGCAGTTGCTGCTGCTAAGGGGGGCACAACCAGTTAGGTGTAATGGGGAATTACTTTTCCACATAGAGCCATGTAGGTTTGGATATTTTTTTTTCCTTAATAAATAAAATATCAATTAAAAACTGCATTTTGCGTTTACTTGGGCTATTTTTGTTTAATATTTAAATTTGTTTGATGATCTGAAAAATTTAAGTGCGACAAACATGAAAAAAAATAAGAAATCAGGAATTGGGCAAATACATTTCCATTGCACTGTATGCATATGTGTGTTTGTGTGTATAGATATGTATAGATATATATACATACACATACTGCGGTGTTGGTGCTGTGGTAGCGTTGTCACCTCACAGTAAGACGTTGTCCTGTTCGATTCTCAGCTAAAGCGTCTTCTGTGTGGAGACATGCGTGAATTGGTGTACCTTCGTTGAAGGTTGTGCATCAGGGCTGGCAACTTGGCATGTAAAAATCTACTGCCAATCATTAGCGTACCGAAGTACCGCTGTGGTGACCCCTAACCGGGAAAAGCCGAAAGACACAACAGCATACATATACATACATATCTCCCACCATGTAAAAGAAGTTCTTGACTCTGTAAGGGCTTACACTACAAAGGCAATGGCTGCCACCACAGCCTTTCTTTGTATGATATCCAGTCAGGTCATTATGTAATCTGTGACCTGCGCACTCCACAGTTTGGCAAGTCTTACATTTTAGGAGCCATGTCCAGGACCAGAACAGAGTTTGCCTTGGCCATCCTGTAGGGTTCAGTGTCCCCTGCATCAGTAACAAACCTCCTAAAACTGGCTAGCTCAAGGAGTCTATACTACAGCAGTGAACTATGAAGAACATACTAAGGTTGTATTAGGAACGTAGCATAATTGTTAATGTTTGAGTAGGTTAACTGTTGCAGTACTAGTTCCTTCATCCATCGCCTCTTTTCTCTTAGCCAGTGCTTTTGGGTTGCACTGTATTTCCTGTACACCTTATCCCAGTTCCTCTTTTTGTTCTTGGCAAAAGATTGACCGTACTGGACAGGTCGTGCTCCTGACCTTAAGTAACTATGCCTTGTACGTCTGAGGCAATAAAGTCCTGAAGATGATTGCGTCCAGCTGCCCTTTATGCCACTGAAATCCTGATGCTGGAAGAGGAAAGAGGAAAAGTGAGAGCTGTGGTATTTGGGCTGGCCACCATGCTCCTGCAGGCAGGAATCCCAAGTGTAAAGTGTGGAAGTTACTCTGACATCTACAATTGTCAGTTCCTAACCCAACTTAATTTGTTTTGGCAACTTTAGTTGTTTAGAGATTTCTCATCTTAAGTCCAGCTTTCATCATTCGTGTTGTAACTTTTCTGTTTCACTGGCGTGAATAGCTTCGATGGACTGTCATTCCATGTTTTACAGATGTATATGAGGCATGCTTGGTCTTTTCTTTCAAGTTTAAATCATGCTTTTCATTTTTACTTTTGACTACTTGTGTATCTTTAAGCACTTCATAAGTTAGTAGTAGTAAAGAATTTGAAGTGCCGTATAACTTAGCTTAGGTGATGTACTTACTGACATCTTGACCTTTCCACCTCGTGGCTTGCAAGTCTTTAAAGTGTATAAAGTTGAGCAGAAATTAAAAAAACTTGGAAATGAGGTGGACCCTTTGCACTACTGATAATTATTTACTAATGTTATCTGCAGGAGATTGATCTCCAAGTGCACTCATATGCATTTCAGTTGCTCAAGAACTCTAGTGCTGAAATTGGTTACATGTTCAGTGGCATTTCCCTAATTGCACGTCCCTCTAATCTAGAAACATTACACATTTGTGCCACCAGGTGTTCCCTAAAGGGTACCTTATCACTCTTAAAATAATGAGAGCACTTCAGGCATTGGAAGCATTTCAGGTGCTTTTTCACAAGGTTACTTCAGCTGAATTTTGGTGCTTCTAGAGTTGGGAAATTGATCAAACAGTATAAAATGAGACGCATTGAGTTCATGTGCAGTACACATTTTAGAATGTTTCAAAAATAATTTGACAAGTTGTTCAGACTCTTGACTGCACCCTGATAAATTTCACAGTTCTGGTACATTTTAGTTCTTCAAATGATCATCTGTACCCCCAGCTGATCAGAGACTGAGACTGATTTTTTTTTTTTTTTTTTAGTTAATGCAAAACAAATAGGCAGCAATTCTAGATACAAGCAATGTTTTTCACAATGTGATACAATGATGCAGTGGTTAGCTTTGGAGTGTCATAGTACTTGCTTGTCTGGTTTGTTTACTTTTGTTTACTGGGATGGTCTAACTGAGCATAGTGCCCCTTTCCAGTAGAGGCCTGGGTAGAAAAGCTCCACAAGTAAAAACATTGTTACAGAGAATAGTAGAATATAATTTTACAACAGAAAGCTAGATACAGTAGATAAGTATTATACTTGGTCAATTACATTTCTAACAGTTGTAGTAAAAGAGTTACATGTAAGACAAGACAAATAGCAATAATAAAATATTTATATGGCAGTAATGGAGAAAGTACTGTTATGTTGCAGTTATCCAGGAGCGAAGCACGAGCATGGCCATGTTTTTGTTAGTTGTTCAAGGTTAGTTTTAAAGGGAGCTAATCTGTCTAGCTATTTGACTTGCTTGTCAACATAAGTGGAATATAGAGAATCTCCTGCATCGTTGTTTGATTTTGTTACAATGTGCTTCGTGTTTCACTGTTGCAGTCATCACACTTGGGTTATCTGCCTGCAGGTAGCCTTCAGTCGGCCCGAATCCCAGAGACTTAGGATTTCCGCGTCGGATGCTGTCGCTTCAGGACTGACGTCAGGTCGTCAGGGGTATAAAAACAGGCAGCCAACGCCATTTCATCAGTCTTTCTTGCCAAGGAGCCCGAAGAAGAAGCAGTTCACAAGTGCCGGTCAGTCGCTACCTGAATTTTCGTTTACAAATTGAATAATCCTGAAGTCTTCTAAAGCTAAGTACCCCGTTGGGGATCCTTTTTTCTTGCTCTAACTGATGTCGGAAAAAGATGATAATTGTCTTGCCTGGGGAAAGCAAATACCACACAGAGATTTTCATTCTTACTGCTTCACCTGTTTAGGCCCCGACCACAACGTACCTTGATGTCAGATGTTCATGTTTCACTGTTGTAGTCATTACATTTGGGTAATCTGCTGGCAGGTTGCCCTCAGTCGGCCCGAATTCCAAAATCTTGGGTCCTGCGTCGGTTGCTGTCTTCTCTTCCATGACGTCAAGTCGTCAGGGGTATAAAACATGCAGCCGACGCCATTTTGTTTAGTCTTTCTTGCCATGCAGTGCCCGAAGCAGAAGCATTTCGCAAGTGCCGGTCGGCCGACTATTGAAATATTCGAGTTTGAGTTTCAGAACCGAAGTCTTCACTAAAGCTAAGTACCCCATTGGGGAAACTTTTTTCTTGCTTTTTACCAATGTCAGAAAAAGTTAATAATTGTATTACTTGTGGGAAGCAAATACCTCATAAGGATTTCCATTTATACTGTATTCCTTGCCTAGGCCCTGATCACAACATGCCTGGCTGTCGGTTTTGTGCTAGGTTTAACCAACGCACTATTAAGTGTTGGTATATTTTTGCATCTAAGTATTTTTTAAACAGATTTAACTACCCAGAAATGTCATCTGATAGCAATCAGACTGCTGGAGTACATAAACGCAAAGAAAAGGATAGAGAAAGGCAGTCAAGATCCAAAACAGACGAAGCATCTCCTAAGCCAGTCGCCGGTTCGCCGGTACTCGGGTGCTTTCTCAGCCCCTGATACCCGCTACCTTCGAGTCGCAGGCCTCTACCGACACCCATGTGGAGGCCGGCATGCCGCAAGATACTCAAGGTATTGGACCGACAGATGTATCTCCCTCTGATGGGTCTGGAGCCGCTGAGCAGGCACCGGCTTCTGAGGGTGTCTTCAGACATCAACATTTTTATATCAAACCGAAAGCTGCAAAACCAAAGGCAGACACACTGCCTAAAACTAAAAAAACGACTCCTGAGCCCCGTGCACAGACCTCTATGCCTAAAAAACAGATGATCAAAATGGCTGAAGACCTTATTACCTTGATCAGGGGTTACCCATCCCCCTCCAGATAAGAGGGCTAGGCAAGAGACTGCATCCTCAGATCAGGTTTCTATTTCTTCTGATCAGGAATTATCTTTACCTCCCTATGAGGATTCTGATGCTGAGGAGTCTTTTCCATCTGCATCTCCTCCTGAGGATTATTCATTTGGAGAAACCTTGCATACTTTGAGGGAACATTTTCACTGGGAGATTCAAGACTTCTCAGAATCAAAACAGAGGCTCGGGGATTTCCTTCTTCTCCCTCAGCACAAGCCTTTAGCCATTCCCCCTGTTTTAGACATTGTGGATGATGTGTTTTCGGAGTCAAGCCTGACTCCTTACCTCTGGCTCCCAGTAAGCCCGACAGGTATTACAGGGTCTCTGACTCTCATAAATTTTTATTTAGAAACCCTGCTGCTGATCCTGAAACTATTTCACAGGGTCCAAAGGGAGTTAAAGCCTCAACAGCAAAAAACCCTACCTCCTCCGACAGAGATTCAAAGACACTGGACAGATGGGGAAAAAAGGTTTATACATCTGCAGCCTTGGCAGTCAGGGCCTTAAACTGTCAATTTCATATGCTTAAGTACCAACAACATGTTATGGGATTGCTGAAACAGAAAATGATGTTGATTTCAGAATGTGCAGAAAATAAGGAATTGCAGGAATTCTTGCATGCAGCTGAACAAGTTGGAAAGCATACTTTGCAATGTGGTTTTGATTATTTAAAGGCTTCCTGCAGGGCCGCAGTTACTGGACCTGTGATTAGGAGGCATGCCAGGTTAAAGGAACAAAATTTGCCTGATCATGTTAAAGCTAAATTGCTAGATGCACCTTTACAGCATGATTCTGTTTGGTATTAAGGCAGAAGAGGTTTTAAAGAAAATGGAAGACAAAGCTAAGTCTGTGCAAACTGTTAAAGATTTCTTACAAGTGCAGCCACCTAGATTCAGTAGACACTGGCCTACAAAAAATTGGTCCTTTCCTGTGTCAGACACAGCTCAAAGGGGCAACTCCAGAAGCCCTAAGGGTTCCAGGTACCAGGCTCAAGACTCATACAGGTCAAAGCAATGGGGTGCATCCACCTCCAAATCTAGAGAAGATAAAGCGCAAACCTACAGAAAGCAATCCCAATGATTTCCCTCTGCCTACACCAAGCACTTATCTTTTGGCAGCACCCGTAGGGGGGAAATTAGCACTTTTTTGCTCAAAATTGGCAGTTAATAACCCGGGACAAGTGGGTACTAAACATCGTATCACAGGGATACAGATTCCATTTCCACACTCTGCCAATGACATATGGTTGGCCAGATCTGCCAAAAAAATCAATGGGCATAGGCACAGAAACAGGTTACGTCCCTCATGGATATGGGGGTCATTCAGACAGTACCAGAACAGGAAAAAGGACAAAGTTTTTATTCAAGACTGTTCTTGGTACCCAGAAAAGATAAGGCCTGGTGACCCATACTGGATTTATCGATTTTGAACACATACCTGGACATTCCAAAATTCAAAATGCTCACTTTGCAACAGCTTCTGCCCATGCTGGGCAATAATGCTTTGCTGTTGACTTTAGACCTAAAAGAGGCATACCTGCATATCCCAATAAGACAGCCGTGCAGAAGATACCTCAGATTGAAGGTTGGCTTAATGCATTACCAATTCTCTGCACTGCCCTTTGGCTTATCTACTGCACACAGGGTCTTTACAAAGTGCCTGGCACCAGCAGTTGCATTTTGCAGACAAAGAAGTATTCAAATATATCCTTACTTGGATGACTGTCTCATTGAAGCAGAGAACAAGGACACTCTTCTATGACACCTGGCGTTTGTGAAAAGGCTTCTAACATGCCTAGGGTACACAATAAACGAAACGAAATCACAACTGGTATCCGCTCAAAAGATAACATTCCTGGGTGCAAGCTTGAATACAACTGCCCAGATTGCTTACCTCACGCCAGACAAACAAAGGCAACTGATTACTTACTTCAAACTGATGGCAACAAAAACCCAGTCCTCTGCAAGACAACTTCTGCAGGCCCTGGGCTTCATGGCATCCTGCATCCTACTAATTCCATATGCAAGACTGCATATGAGGAAACTTCAATGGTACCTAAAAAGTTTATGGAGTCAACATTCACACAGTCTGGAAACGATGATTCCTCTCATCCCCTGCCTGCAACAGGAGTTTCTATGGTGGGCAAAGGCCTGTCACCAAAACAAGGGACAGCCCTTCACTCTAGCCCCTGCCAGCCAAACCTTAACAGACGCATCAGATTATGCCTGGGGGGCCCACATGTCAGGAAGATGCATTCAGGGCATATGGGCACCAAATCAAATGCATCTACATATCAACCAGAAAGTGATGCTAGCTGTTCAAAATGCCCTAACAGCCTTCAAGGACTTACTTCATCCAGGACAACTACTGATAAAGATGGAGAACACCACAGTCTTGTGGTATGTAAACAAGTAAGGGTGCACACACTCATATACCCCCTTTGCAGATTAGCCATGGCACTGTGGGGCACAGCTTTGACCCACCAAATAAATCTTCAAGCTCAATTCCTGCCAGGAAATTAAAACACTCTGGCAGACGATTTAAGCAGAAACCCTTTGGATCCTCACGAGTGGAAACTAAATCCACAAGTCTTCAGCATGGTAGCGGAGAAATGGGGAAGCCCAGACATAGACCTATTTGCCTCTCCTCAAAATTATCAACTGAAAAGATTCTGCACAAGGACGTATCACAGATAAGCATGGAAAGGCGACGCCCAATCCTTCAGTTGGAAAAACCTATCAGTTTATGCTTTTCCTCCTCTGCCTCTTCTACCCAAGGTCCTCCTAAAAGTCAGACAAGAGAAGCCAAAGATGATATTAATTGCCCCAGACTGGCCCCGCCAATACTGGTACCCAATCCTAAGCAACCTGTCTCAATACCCAGCTTGGACCTTCCCTCAAAAACAACAACTACTGTCCCAGCAAAACAATCAGATCATGCACAATCAACTACAGAGTCTGAACCTGGCAGCATGGCTAATCCTGTAATCATACAGACAACACCTCTCAGTAAAGCTGTGATGGATGTCATTTTGGAAGCCAGAAGGCCTAGTACTAGAAAATCTTATGCTGACAAATGGAAGAGATTGATTGCTTGGAATCTAGCACAATGAACTGATACAGCAGAACCGCATATTCTTCAGATATTACAATACTTTACTGAGATGCTTGACAAAGGCCTATCTTTTTCATCAATCAAAATCCATGCCTCTGCCATTTCGGCTCATTACAATACAGAGCCACCAATCTATTCTCATCCTTTACTAAAGCAGTATCTTAGAGGAGCTAAAAATTTAAGGCCTCCTAGAAGATCACCATTACCTGCATGGGACCTCAATTATGTGTTGGAAAAGCTCACCCTGCCTCCATTTGAACCAGCTGCTACCGCTGATATAAAGTTCTTATCATGGAAGACAGCTCTGCTACTAGCAATTACTTCAGCAAGAAGAGTTTCAGAGTTACAGGCCCCCATGGCTGTAGAGCCTTTTATCATATTTTACCCAGACAGGATGTCTCTGAGGACAAATCCTACCTTTATGCCTAAGGTCATTTCCAGTGTGGCTCTTAACCAAACAATTCATCTGCCAACTTTTTATTCAAATCTGCAGAACAAAGGGGAGAGAATTCTGCATTCCTTGGACGTACACAGACAGCTAAGATTCTACTTGAGCAGAGCTAAAGCTCTAAGAAAAACTGAGCAATTACTAGTGTCATATGCTGCAGGATCAGAAGGAAAGTTCATTTCAAAGCAGACAATCTCAGTGGATAAGCCATTGCATCCATTTCTGCTACTTACACCATGGCAAACCTGTGCCAATGGCATTAGGTCTCACTCCACCAGGGCTGCAGCTACTTCAGCAGCCTTTCGCAGAGGAGTACAAACCAAGGACATTTTAGAGGCTGCTACTTGAAGTTCTGTTCACACCTTTACAAAGCATTACCATTTGCCTCTCTACTCTAAGTCCAGGGCAGGCTTTGCCACTGCAGTGCTGCAGGGCCTTATAGCCTCACCTAATGCTGTTTATCTCCAGCCTCCCAACCATAGCTTTGGGATTCTACCCAAATGTAATGACTGCAACAGTGTAACATGAAGAACATAGTACAGTTGTGTACACTTACAATATATGTAGATGTTCGAGTGTATTAACTGTTGCAGTGCAGGTTACCCTCCCGCTATCCCCCTGTCATTCTACAATTTATCTTTCCTTCTGTATCTTCTACAACCTATGTGGTGTATTTGTTTGTAGATGAAGGTAAAGTTTATATTGATGCATGTGTGTGTGTATATATATATATATATATATATATATATAATATTGCTACCTTTTTGGGGGGCACCTGACATCGGGGGCAAGAAAAACTAAAGAAAAAAGCGGCTGCATGTTTTATACCCCTGACGACCTGACGTCATGGAAGAGAAGACAGCAACTGACGCAGGACCCAAGACTTTGGAATTCAGGCCGACTGAGGGCAACCTGCCAGCAGATTACCCAAATGTAATGACTGCAACTGTGAATACACTCGAACATCTACATTTATGGTAAGTGTACACAACTGTACTTTTTGTGCCTTGTTCAATGCCTGAACCATTAGTCGTCGGGCTCTCATTGTCGCTAAATTCTTTCACTCTCTATCTCCATATTCTGAAATGGCTTCGGTAAGCCATCCGACTACCGATATTTTGAAAAAACATAAGGATAAAGACAGACCGCATAGGTCCAAAGCTGCCGACGCTTCCATTAAGCTAGTCGCCAGTTTGCCAGTACTCAGTGAGGCGCTTTCGTAGCCCCTGATGCCCACTTCTATGGATTTGCAAGCCTCTACCGAGACCCATTCGGAGTCCAGTATGCCGCGAGACTCTTCAACTGTGGAACCTGCAGATGCCTCTACCTTGGATAGGTCAAGAGCCACTGTGCAGGCACCGGCTTCTGAGGCAGTTCTTCGCACTACCGATGTTCGACTCAAACTGACAACTTTTTTATCTAAAACTACCAAGTTTCTTAGGCCAAGGGTACGCGCTATCCCTAGAAAACTGACCAAAGAGCATGCACCTGCTCACATGCCACAACGACAAATGCTTAGAATGGCAGAAGATCTTACTACCCTGATTAGGGGAAGTCAGCCTTCCCCTTCTAAGAGGAAAAGAGACCAGTCCCCTGCAGCTGCAACATACGAGGAGTCCGATGACTCTGAGGTATCTGATTATGAAAACATGCCCTTATCTGCTTATGAGGATTCAGATGCAGAGTAATCCATCCCCTCTGCCTCCCCTCCAGAGGATTTTTCTTTTGGTGAAACCTTACATACTTTAAGAGAGTATTTCCACTGGGAATGCCAAGACTATCCTTAGTCCAAAAAGAGACACTGAGAATTCCTAGATTTGCCACAGCACTGGCCTCTAGCAATACCCCCCCCCCCCCCCCCGTCCTGGAAGTTGTTGATATTTTTATGGAATCCAGTCTTACTCCTGATACTTTAGCTCCTGCCCCTGGGAAACCAGACAGGTACTACAGAGTACCTGACACTCACAAATGTCTTTTCAAGAACCCTACTGCTGACCCAGAGATCATTTCCCAGGGGCCTAAAGGTATCAAGGCAACTACAGCCAAGAATCCCACCCCTTCGAACATGGATTCCAGAGCTTTGGACAGATGGAGTAAGAAGGGTATAGTATACCTCTACTCTTGCTATTAGGGCATTGAATTGTCAGTTTCACATGCTGAAGTACCAGCAACATATTGTGGAACTTATTAAACAAAAAGTGTCAACCTTTACAGACTGTGCAGAAAATAAAGAATTGCAGAAGCTTATGCACTCTGCAAGCCAAGTCAGCAAGCATACTTTGCAGTGTGGCTTTGACGCCATAGAAGCATCTTGTCAGTCAGCAGTCACTGGTTCTGTACTGAGAAGACATGCTTGGCTCAAGGAGCAGACCTTGCCAGACCATGTCAAATCAAAGTTATTAGATGCTCCTTTGAACAAGGACTTTTTGTTTGGCACCAGCACAGAAGAGGTTCTTAAAAAGATGGAAGAAAAAGCTATGTCTATGCAAACTGTTAAAGAATTCTTACAAGTGCAACCCCCTAGATTCAGTAGGCATTGCCCTTACAAATACTGGTCCTTTCCAGCCCCCTCCAGGCCATCTCAAGCAAGACCCAGGGGAAACAGACCACCCAGACTACAGTTTCAGGATATGCAGAGATCTAAGCAATGGAGTGCCCCCACCCCCAAAGCAGGGAGTGGTAAGCCACTTCCTTACAGAAAAAACTCACGACTTCTCTACTTCACTCCCCACCCCTGCCCAACTGCTTGTGCCCCAGGAGGTAAACTTGCCCTTCATGCAAAAAACTGGATGTCCATCACACAAGACTATGGGTCCTCAACATTGTATCCAAGTGGTACAAATTTTACTTCCACTCACTGCCAACCCCAAGAGTGTTCCCAGACCTTCCTCCAAACCAGTGGGCAGAGGCTCAAAGCCAAGTTCTTTTCCCTGCTCTCCATCAGAGCTATTCAGCCAGTGACAGTGGAACAGAAAGGTCAAGGCTTCTATTCCAGACTCTTCCTGGTACGCAGAAAAGAGGGCTCTAGACGACCAATCCTGGATCTTTCAGTTCTCAACACCTTCCTGGTAGTGCCAAAATTCAAAATGCTTACCCTGCAACAGTTTCTACTTATGCTAGCCAAGGATGCCTGGTTAGTCACCCTGGACTTAAAAGAAGCTTATCTGCACATCCCTGTAATGGAGTCATGTAGGAAGTATCTACGTGATTCAGGCTGACAGTCAGGAATTGCTGTTGTAGCACCTGACATTTGTGAAAAACCTTCTCACTTCCTTGGGGTACACAATCAATGAAAAGAAATCAAAACTGGTACCTAGTCAGAAGATTGTAGTCCTGGGAGCAAGCTTGGACCCAGCATCCCAGATGGCATTCCTTACTTTAGAAAAACAAGTCTATCTGACAGCCAGAAACCAGCTATTCGCAAGAAAAATACTGCAGGCCCTAGGATTCATGGCCTCATGTATACTGCTAATTCCATATGCAAGACTGCATAGGAGGAAACTTCAATGGTACTTGAAAAATCTTTGGTGCCAACATTCTCAGGACCTGGAAACAGGCATTCCTATCATACCCTCTCTAAAGACAGAGTTCCTTTGGTGGGCAGAAGCATGCAACCACAAGAGACTGCCCTTTACTCTACCCCACTCCGCCCAGACCCTAACCATAGATGCATCAGACTATGCCTGGGGAGCACAGATGGACGGCAGATGCATTCAGGGCCACTGGAGCCCAAGTCTTATTCATCTGCTCATCAACCAAAAAGAGATGCTAGCTGTGTAGAATGCCCTGACAGCTTTCAGATCCCTACTCTTTTCAGGACAACAACTAATAAAAGCAGGCATCACCACAGTTATGTGGTACATCAACAAGGAAGGGGGCACCCACTCTTACCCACTCTGCAGGTTAGCCATGGCCCTGTGGAACATGGCCTTGGATATGCAAGTCCATCTGCAAGCTCAATTCCTGCCAGGCAAACAAAACTCACTGGCAGACGACTTAAGCAGAAATCTCCTAGACCCACACGAGTGGCAGTTGGAGCCCAGCACCTTCAAACTTTGATTCAGAAATGGGGGAATCCCAGAGGTGGATCTCTTTGCTCCCCCTACAACCACCAGCTCAGCAAATTCTGCACCAGGAACCCTCACAGCAGGGCCTGGAAAGTGGATGCCCTATCTTTTCTGTGGGTAAATCTCTCAATCTATGTCTTTCCCCCTCTGCCCCTTCTCTCAAGAGTATTACTCAAGATGAGACAGGACAGACCAAGGACAATTCTGATTGCCCCAGACTGGCCACTCCTCCCAGCACCTGGTACCCACTCCTGCCCAGCCTGTCACCAGTGCCACCCTGGCACCTACACCAGAACCCAAACCTGCTCTCTCAGCAGGAGGGGCAGATTTTGCATCCGTAACTGCAAACCCTAAATTTTGCAGCCTGGCTTATTTCTTGAATTTTCCCCCAGCAACCCATAGCAAACAAATACTGGACGTCATTCTTGAAGCCAGAAGACCCAGTACAAGAAAATCCTATGCTGATAAGTGGAAAAGGTACTGCTCCTGGATTCAGTCTAAAGGAGAGGACCCAACTTTGCATTCCCTGCCTCTAATCCTGGACTACTTAGCAGATCTACTCCAAAAAGGCCTGTCCTTCTCCTCCATTAAGATACATGCTTCCCCCCTTTGAACCTGCAGTGTCAGCAGAGTTAAAATTCCTCTCTTGGAAAACAGCCTTGCTTCTGGCCATCACTTCAGCTAGAAGTGTGTCTGAGCTACAAGCACTTATGGCTGTGGAACCCTTCATTATTTTCCAGAGTCTCCTTCAGGACTTAACCCTTCCTTTATACCTAAAGTGGTGTCTATTGTGGCTCTCAACCAATCCATCCATTTGCCAACTTTCTTCCCTAATCCTCAGAGTAAAGGGGAAAGGATCCTGCACTTCTTGGATGTGCACAGACAGCTCAAATTCTACCTTGATAGGACTAAGCCCTTCAGAATATCTGACCAGTTACTAGTCAGCTTTGCACCAGGGGCTGAGGGCAAGACCATTTCAAAACAGTTTCCAAATGGATAGCACACTGCATCCATTTCTGCTACAAACACCTTGGGAAATCAACCCCTCAGGGGGTCAGAACACATTCCACTAGGGCAACATCTACTTCTACAGCATTTCTCAGGGAAGTCCCTACCAGGGACATCCTGGAAGCTGCTACCTGGAGTTCTGTGCACACCTTCACCAAGCATTACCACCTGCCTATCTTTTTCAAATCCAGGGCAGGTTGTGCAGCAGCAGTCCTGCAAGGCATATTAGCCAGCCCCAACTCTTCTTGACTGCCTCCACCCTTCTTCAGCTTTGGGGAATCCACCCAAGTCTGATGACTGCAACAGTGAAATACGAAGAACATAGTACAGTTGTGTACACTTACCATAAATGTAGATGTTCGAGTGTATTCACTGTTGTAGTCCTGGTTTCCCTCCCTCCAGCCCCCTGGTTCCTCTATCTCTCTCCTCTCTGACTTTTCCTCACCCCTTTCTGGAGTAGTGGTATTTACTTTTTACTGGTGGTGTTTTCCCCACCATAACGTGGCTCCCTATTTGGGGGGACACCTGACATTTTGGGCAAGAAAAACTGATGTAATGGCGTCGGCTGCCTGTTTTTATACCCCTGACAACCTGACGTCAGTCCTGAAGTGACAGCATCCAATGCAGAAATACTAAATCTCTGGTATTCGGGCCGACTCAGGGCTACCTGCAGGCAGATAACCCAAGTGTGATCACTGCAACAGTGAATACACTTGAACATCTGCATTTATGGTAAGTGTACACAACTGTACTTTTTGTTATTAGTACAATGGTTACTAGGTGGACAGTAATGTAGATGAATATTATCCGGAGATGGCCAATTTTGCGGTTTATGAATAAGGTTGTGAGCTGTGATTATTTGAGAATATGTGAGGCGGTTAGGTAATTCAAGTCAATTTAAGCTGCTTCAGGGATTTGCAGTGGTAGGTTCTGCTAGTATGGTTTTAAGTAAACTTAGCAAATGTAGTGTAGCATGCTTCTACTTTAAGCTTCTGAGTGGTCTGTAGGTTTGTAAATACTGGTGAGGCGTAGAGGAGACTTGTGAAAATGTGATCGACTTCCTAACAGTATCTGTAAGGTAAGGTTTTGTCGTGTAGTGTAATCATTTTCTGATGTGTCTTTTGATGGTTCGTTGTATGTGCTTGTCAAATTTTAGGTAATCGCCATTTTTTTTTTTTTTTTTTTTTTTTTTTTTTAAGCCTGAACTTGAGGGTGTTCTGCAGCTTGAGCACCTTTATGTATGTGCAATTATAGAAACATGGTTTCAGGGCAAAGAAAGTGCTCCCTCTATTCCTAACTTTAATTATCACATATTTAGACCTACTGGCAATTGTAGGGAAGTATCAGTATTTGTCAAGGATGTCATCATTTCACAAGAGGTGGGACACCATATATGAACTCCTAGAAGTCCAGTCACTGTAACCAAAACTAATTACCACTTCATAGCTAGCTATAGAACAACCTGTATGTCCCCTTCTGAGTATGGTAGTTATCTTAACACATTAGCTGAAATTCCCATTAAACTGAAGACATTTCTACTTGGAGACGTCAGCTATCCGCCAGTAAACTGGCTGACCTACACTGCAAATGATCAGCATTCCCTGTGCATCGTTGACGTAAATGCTTACTCTCTTTCACATATAGTTACCCATCTACTAGAGGCTTGACTATCCTTGATATAATCCTCTCAAATATGGTCACTAATTGCACATCTTATGTAGTGTCATGCCTTGTTAAGTCAGACCATAATTTAATCTTATTTCCCTTTAAAATGTGTGGTACTTCCCCTGTAAATAGCACTGTTTGTGGACTTTTTATAAGCACGCCTCCCTTTACTTGATGATTCAAATTCTGCTCTAATCCTTCTCCAATGGATCCCATTACTCAAGGTGCTATTTATGCTTTTGAATTTTGCTTTCACTTAAATAGTTGTATTAGTAAGGCAGTCCTTATCCGCACCAAATATAGAAAGAAAAACAGTTGTAGAACGCTGTGTAAATTAATTGTCTAACAAGAGAAAGAAACTGCTTAATGCTTATAAAAGATCTCATTTTACCTACCTTAAGAGTGCACTTAAGCAAGCTAACAGCTTATGGGGACTGTTAGGAAGCTCAAAGCTGAGCATGAACTTGAAATAGCCACTAAAACCAAAACTAATTACAAATCGTTCTTTAACTGTGTAAGAAAGTTAAGAACCAACATCCGATAATGTTTGGAGCTAGTTAGCAGTAATACTAGATTCTCTGACCCAAAGGAAATAGCTAATATCCTACCTTACAGATTTAGTACAAGTTTTGGGTACTGATTATCTTCTACTTTTTAGCTATATAACTGTAGGACCTGCATATGTAATTGTGGAGATTGTTTTATTTCTTTTGCAGTACATGAGGTGTGCTTATCTCCATGCTAGGCAAAGTGTTGTGTGCTGTCATATGTTTGTGCATAACTGTGGTAGTTGCTACATTCCCTGTCTGACCTGATTCTGTTGTATGCTGTATTAGCCTCTCTCAGGCCAAAACTTGCATATCCTGCTAGCTAGCATTGTATTGCTGGGCACCAACACCTCTCCTTCATGCTGTTCTCTACTCCATCCTGACTACCCCCTACTCTTCTGTTCTGTCTTGTTTGCAACACATCTCCCTCCATTTACGAGCCCTATAGTCTCTGTAATATCCTGTCTACCCTTCTGTCTCTTACTACTCCATCCTCCTGGACCTCTAATTAGATAGCCCTTACTCTGTTCATCTACGTCCACCTTACTTTCTCCTCTTATCTAATTTTTGCCTGTCTTTTTCTTCTAGTGACCTGTCTCTGTGGCTAAACCTGAGTAGACAAACCTGTACTGCACCACAGTCAGTTCATCCTGTGCCTCTACAGCCCGGTCACAAGGAGCAGAGCCAACTCCAGGCATTTTGTAAATTGTCTGAATATTGCCTTTCTAGCTGTATCGTGTATTTGAGGCTGTAAGCATGCCATAGAACCCAGAATTGTGGTAGCCCTTGTCCTTCCCCTGCTTTATTTCTATTACCTATTACTTTACTACTTTGCTGAGTATCATAAACTGTGTTTTATATAGCTTACTTTTCCTCTCCATAAGACAGTCGCCCTACAAGTGTTTATATTCCCCTTCTTTCTCTATTAATAAGTGATTAGCCAGCATTTCTACAGAATAGTATTACAGGCTTCCCCGCTGACCTGTAGCTTACAGATTTGTTTTTTTTTTTGTTTGTTTTTTTTGTTTTGTGTCTGCGCATTTCTGCTTTTGCTCCAGCCTGCTCCATTTGCCCTTGCTATGCTCAGGCTCACTCCGCTGCCCTACCCTACCCCTATTCCCACCCACTTCAATTACCTTTATACCTAGCCATACCCTGCCTACCCAACTTCCTCCTCCATTCACATTTCACCTACTCATCTTACTCCATCCACCAAATCTTAACCCATCCACCAACCCACCCTTTGTCTGCATTCCTATCATACAGTTCTCCTTTCCATATACAGTCCTTCTAAACTTACTATCATTCCCGTAAGCTCTCTCACCTACTATCTGCCTACCCCTACATAAATCCTCCACTTTCACTACCTACACCTATCAGTTTAATTCTAACTCCTAATCATCTCATGCAACTAACATTATCAGTCCTAAT
The DNA here is from genome assembly GCF_019279795.1 of Protopterus annectens. Taxonomy (NCBI): domain Eukaryota; kingdom Metazoa; phylum Chordata; order Ceratodontiformes; family Protopteridae; genus Protopterus; species Protopterus annectens. Next base: position 121,421,348 of record NC_056749.1, read on the forward strand.
ACCTGTACAACTCTCCATAACATTTCTCAAACAACACCATTGTCATGCACATAGCTAACCTCTACAAATGTCTGTCATCTCCAATACTTTTCTCTTCTTTCTCTCTGCACCTCTATTTTATTCTACAACTATCTTCATATAAAAAAACCCATATACCTTACAATCCAACTTACACAACAATCCCCAACTGCTCCTCAATAGACCCCGCTGTATATAACACAAACATAGACTCACATACCAAAGTAAAAATCCTCACCCTTCAAAGCTCCTTCTACACTAATATTTCACTAACCTGCCAACAGAAAATGAAAAAGTAGCTGCAACATGTAAACCTTTCCATTCAGTGCAACCTAACTCGTGGAGACATTCATCCAAACCCTGGCCCCTCCCCACCCCCCTGTTACCTCCCCAAACTCCTTAAAATCCCTAAACTTCACCACCATTAATATCCAGCGCATTAGAAACAGTGTCACATCTGCATGCCTGGTCAAACCAACATAAACCAGACTTCACTGCCATCACAGAGACCTGGCTAAAACCTTACATCAAAGGTGATGAATTCCTACTCCCTAACTATAATTGCCTTAGAACAGACAGACCACATAAAAAGGTGGAGGCATCACCTTGATTTATACAGATGTCTTCACTATAGTTCAGTACACACAACCTATCCCACAGTTCTTCAATGCAGAGATACTAGTGGCCTTCTTAAAACTGAATAACTGTAAAAAATCTTTGTCTTATTCATATACATCCCCTCAGGCAATAACATTCCGACACTTGAAAATATCCTCGCCTGGACAACTACTACTATTAAAAATGAAACTGTCATCCTAGGTGACGTTAACATCAATTGGCATGACATTTCAAATCAAGACCCCACCATGAGCATTAATCTATACAACTATACACAGCTAATTACTGATATAACCAGACTCAACTATAAAAATGACAATGGCTCAATCCTAGACTGGATCTTGGTTTCTGACTCTAATAAAATCTACTCCTGTGGCACACCACCTAGTAGTATTAGTGACCACACCAGCCTTCATAATACACAAGACCACACCAATTCTAAATCCACACCAAATCAAGCATACTAGGGACTTATCTCATTTGTCCACCACCATCTTTAATGAAACCTTGCAAAGTATGAACTGGACACCATCAAAATATATTCCTCTTAATGATGCTGTTGAATTTTTCAATTCAACATTTCTTAAGATCTTAGATAATGTGGCCCCTCCCTGACTGAAACAAGTTAAGGCTAAACATGCCAACTGACTTACCAACCATCAAAGCAAATTATGTCCACTAGATATAAAGCCTGGAAATCTTGGCAAAAATACAAAAATCCATCTGATCTCACTCTTTATAAATAACTATGCAATCAGGTAAAACATCTGGTGATTAAAAATGAAAAAGAATATTTCCAAAGTCTTCAAGACAATCACAAACAAAACCCTAACAATTCTGGGGTGCAATCAACTCCCTACTTTCATCCAGGTACAAACAGTAACCCTTGCCCAAAACCAGACAAAACTCCCACTGAGATAGCCTCTCTGTTTAATTCTAACTTCAGTGACACCGTTGCTAAGCTCTCGTCTACCTTCCCACCAATAAACTCCAACCCACCTAAATTTCCATCATCTCTGTCCCAAACTACCTCTCCAAGTACTTTCTCATTCACACCTTATACCTACCTCCACTATAAAAAAAACTTTTATAAAAACTCAAACCGTGTACTAACGTACCAATTTACCTGCTGAGTTTCTACAACTATTTGCAAGCTCCATTGCCTACCTTATCAGTATACTCCTTAATAGATCCATTAAGGAGTCCTTCATACCACACATCTGGAAAAAAACATTTGTTCTTCTACACAAAGGCGGCAACAACTCTGATATCTCTAACTTCCGATCCATAGCTATCCTCTTCCCCCATTTCCAGTCTTAGAAAAATGTATTCACGCTCAGCTTCTCAAATATTTTGTTAACCAAATCCTTTCCCCCCACTCAGCATATCTTCAGGTCAGGGCATAGTACATGTACTACTCTCATATCCTTTTTGAACACTGTAAATAGGGCTCGTAATACCGGTTACTCAGTTTACTCACTCTTCCTTGACCTCTCAAAGGCCTTCAATACAGTCTCCCACCCCCTTCTACTTACCAAACTCTCCAACTTGGGCATCTCACCCCACACCCTAGACTGGTTCTCTAACTATCACGCAGAGAGGTAGCAGTCCACCAAATACAACTATCCTGCTCACCATTTCTCAAGACAACTACAAGTGTACCCCAGGGATCGATACTATGTCCCCTCCTACTTAGTATATTCATCAGTAACTTCTGTACCACTCTTACCCATGCCACAGTTATCCAATATGCCAATGATTCCGCAGTAATCTGCACTGCCAAATCTATTACTGAGCTGTAGAGGCTTACCCAAGGTGCCTTTACAGCTACTGAAACTTGGATGTCAAACAACCATCTCGCTCTAAACCCCAATAAAACTAAACTTCTAATATTCACCCCCCTCCTTCCAAAAAAAACACACCTCTCAACAGGAATTAATTCTCTGTCCAATCCCTAACTAATACTGTCTTTGAAGTCGTTCCAAGTACTAAACTGCTAGGAGTCATCATTTATAACAGTCTAACATTCAACCTCCATTTCCACAACATAGTCAAAAAAACACATCAGAAACTAAGGTATCCTTTATTGACACAATCCCTTAACTTCACTGCAAAGAAAGTTCTAGCCTCTTCCTTTCTCCTTCCATCTCTACTATATGGTGCTCCCATCCTCACCAAATTACAGTCCTCCCTGAAAACCAAACTTGACTCACTACAATAAGATCACCAAATTCGTAGCAAGCTCTAAATATTCATCTCATCACTGCTTATCTCTGCATCAACTAGATAGGCTTGAACTGCCGCATTACCTGACATATATCTACAGTTAACTACCTCACATAAACTTGTATATAAACCATCAATGTGCCTTTCTCTTTCCTCCTTACTAACCACATATCACCCCAACAGACCCCTTAGATCTGAAAAAAAATTGTTGCTGAAAGTTGATAAACCAAATCTGTCAGCTTGTCAAATGCTGTACGCTTTTACTGTCTCAAAACTCTAGAATGCCCTCTCACCTTCAATCAGAACCATCAGTAATCCTGCTCTCTTCAAGACATCCCGCAGAAAGCATCTTTCTTCTCTATGGCACTGCACATGACAAAAGTCAACCTTTTTAAAAACCTGCCTCATCCACTATAATCTTTTCTTCATTCCATCACTAAACTCATATAGCTGTTCCACTCCATCTTGCTATAACATCTGTATGAGCTCTTACTCTGCCTACTAAATCGTAGCTGCTAACACCTACAAACCAATAAAAGTTTAGTCGTACAACTCCACCATCAGTGTTAATTTTACACAATGTAGAACTGTATAAAAGTGTATGTAATGTATGAACCATTGATCATATTATCTTTAATTCAAAATGCAGTTTGGCTGTATGTACTCTATACTAGTGTTTAATGTCTGATATTTTACTTTATTGTAACTGTATGTTACTCTATATTATGTGTTTATTTTTCTTGTATGCTTTGGTAATGTATGTTGAGCTTTTCTCCCCGAGCCGCCACTGAAAATGGGCTCGCGTAGGTCCAGTGGATCTTCCCAGTAAATTAATGCAATAAATAAATAAATTTGACACCACCCACACTTAGTTATTCCGCTGGTTCTATAATTGCAGCCATCCTTTTTTAATTACTACAGAACAAATTCTCGCAGCCCTCTCAAAAACTAAGACTATTTCATGTATGGGTCCCATAACAGCCTGCCTGATTATTGTGTGAAATATGGGCTTTTAACCCCCTGCTTAACCTTGTTAATCTAAGTCTGTCAACCTCTCAACTGGTTACATCACAGAAATCAAAAGCAGTCATCATACAAGGGTGGCCCAACCACAGGCACTGGTAATTGTAGACCGATTAGTCTCATTAGCCTAATATGTAAAACTGTGGAGCGCATTATCTTGGACCTCATTAATCTGGACATTGAAAATCGCTTATCCTAGATCCACATAAATTTGGCTTTGTCAAGGAAAGGTCCTTCCTCTCCAACTAGCAAGCTGAAGACCTTCGCCCGGACGGCAGATGCAGAGGCCCAAAAAACAAACGGACTAAATCCAAAGAAAGGCCAGCACCAGATGGAGACAACATCATCTTTAATCACAGACAGAGACTGGTTTTGGCCATAAAGAGCCTTTTTCAATGTCAATATACAATATTGACATTGAAAAAGGCTCTTTAGGGCCAAAACCAGTCTGTCTGTGATTAAAGAAGATTTTTTCCCCATCTGGTGCTGGCCATTCTTTGGATTTAGTCACTTCCTCTCTAACCTCATTAATTTCTTTGAAAAAGGAACCAATGCAGTGAATAGTGGTCATGCTATTCCTCATTATTGATAGACATGGAAATATAAACTTAAATCCTTATATTGCACAGTGAGTAGCTAAATTCTCTTTCCACTGGACAGTTAGACAAAACATGTTGTATTTCAGCTTTGCAAGTTTTGCATCCATGTTCTTCAGTCTGCTTCCTTTCTAAGAGACCATATTACAACTAATGATCCTATCATTTCTAGCTGGGATTAGAGTTGGAATAAAGCCATAATCTAGGGTGTAATTCGATTAAAGATAAATTGATAGGGTTATAGGTTTCTTTCTTTGATTGTCTTTGTCTTATTTGTGTCTCTAGTTCATAGACCAGCAGCAGTTCTACCTGGCACTTGACAATAAAATGATTGTGGAAATGCTCCGCACTGACCTTTCCTACCTCTGTGGACGCTGGAGAATGACTGGTCGTCCAACTGTGACATTCCCTGTCTCGCGAACTATGCTAAGTAAGGACTTTTGATTTTTCATCTGTTGTTCAGTTCTCTGAGTAGTTAAGCAGTGAAGGATAATGCTGATAGGTTGGTAGCTAAATGAATAAAATTGTGTGTGTTGATAATTAATGTTAGATTTGACATCCTTGTACGTTCTTGTGTTATGTTGAAAATGCGTTCTGTTGCCTTTTTAAATACATTTGTCACAAAATGCTAAATAAGATAAACACAGACTTGAACTGAAAAATAACGGTTTTCCTTTCTGTTTAACATACTCCTGCTGTAAGTGATTTAGGCTAGCTTTGATGTAAGGTGTACCAGTGTAATTTGCAGTGGAGTCTGTGGCTTTCCTTAGACTATTTCAGGATCCTAAATACAGTGCTGACAGCACAGAATCAGGGTACATATGCAGTGTTTAACCGTTTGCTTTGCAGATGTTTTTATATGCATTTCAACACAAAATGAACATGGTACAGATAGCAAAACTAGTCTGTAACCCTCATGCAAAGGTGGAATGAGTTGCAAGAATGGTTATTAAATTAGCAATGCTTTTGGAATATTTAAAAAGATCTGGCACACCTAGAGCAAGAGAAAATTTATAAAGGCATCTGCAACATTTGAGCAGAGCATATAAAGTCAGTGTCCTTATGCTGGTGGTTTTCACCTTCTTCCAAATGGTCTGCTCTATGGCTTCCCTAACTGCGCTTAGCTGGACCCATTCATTCTGCTTGCAAGGCAAGAGCTAAGCCAATTTATTCCCCAAACAGAGTAAGAGGTCTTTGGCCCACTCTTTTCCTGCTCAGGTCCCAGGCTTTTCCCCTCCAGAAGGAATGAATGGGCCAGCTAAGTGATTGAAGCAGCAAATTGCCATTTATTTCCCACCTCCTATGGCCAGCTTCTCTAGTGCATAGGCAACTAATAGAATCTGAGTAATGTCTTCCAAAGTCAAAACTTCATCTTATTTGGCAATGGAAGTGGCCTTCTGCTGGCATTTCTTTTTAAATTTCATTTTATCTTTGTTTTCTTATCTTTTAATATTGGGATCTAAACGTAATGAAACAAGTACACAGAGAGTAAGGCTAACATCTTTACTTGCTGCACTGTGTTAATGACTTGCTAAATTAACTATAATTTATTTTACTTTAGAAATGAATAATGATAACTGTTGCAAAATCCCAGACATTTCTGGAAAGACATTAAGTTGCCTGATAGGAAGAATAATTGCATCATAACATGTCACAATCACTTCAACTGGCAAGCCATGGCTGGATTCCTCTGTCTTGACTAATTTCTTTGTTGATTTCATCTTTTGTTTCCAGCCTCGGCATAGTTACTTCCACCTTTCGTCTTTGCAGTCCCAATCTGTGTGTATTGAATGCTGCTTTCAGTTCCTGTGGCATTTCTGCAGTGTAGACAGGCAATTTTAATGATGGACATCGTCTTCTTTCGGCTGTTCCCATTAGGGATCGCCACAGCGGATCTTCTGTTTCCATTTCTTCCTGTCCTTTGCATCTTGCTCTGTCACACCAACCACCTGCATGTCCTCTCTCACCACATTCATAAACCTTATCTTAGGTTTTCCTCTTTTCCTCTTACCTGGTAGCTCAATCCTTAGCATCTTTTTCCCAATATACTCAGCATCCCTCCTCAGCACATGTCCAAACCAATGTAATCTTGCCTCTCTGGCTTTGTCTCCATACTTTCCAACCTGGGCTAATATACTTATTCCTAATCCTGTCCACCCTCATCACACCCTGTGCAAATCTTAACATCTTTAACTCTGCCACATCCAGCTCTAATGCCTGCCTTTTTGTCAATGTCAATGCCACTGTCTCCAACCCATATAACATAGCTGGTCTCACTACCCTCTTGTAGACCTTCCCTTTCACTCTTACTGGTACTAGTCTGTCACAAATCACTCCTGACACTCTTCTCCACCCTCTCCATCCTGCCTGTACTCTCTTCTTCACCTCTCTTCCACACTCACCATTACTCTGAACTGTTGATCCCAAATATTTAAACTCATCCACCTTCGCCACCTCTATTACTTGCATCCTCACCATTCCTTGACCCAGACTAAAAATAAAACGGGCACATCTGTCCTGTACTCCATACCCTTAAGAACATCCAATACTTTAAATTCAGTTCCACTTCTGTACGTTTGTAGTATACCATTCACTAATGAAGTTTCCCTAATCCTTGGAAGTCACAGTACATGCTGTCATTTGTCAGATGTCGGAGGTTGTTGGAAAACTACTTAGTAAGCTTAGAAGTCTGACCTTTGAAGAGCTACTAGAAAAGTATGCATGATTTATGGAATTTTATATGATGGGTAATGCACAGTGTGGAAAGAACATCAGCAAAGATGTGAATCTTAACAATCTTGTTGGGTTGGCTTTCTGTAACATTTTCAAATCTTCATTTATTTTTCTTTTTTGCAGTGAACTCTACGTAGTCAGGCCATACTGCATGTATTATTGATTGGATCTTGTAATAAGCTGCTTACAGCTGCTTAAGTGTTCAGACTGAGTACTGCATCTCTTGCCCATTACATATCCATACAAGTCTATTATTGTGTTCCTTTACAACCAGAGCAGCAAATGGCATGTAAATGGAGATGCAGTGTGATAAGTGTCAGAACAACTAGCCCTTAGGCTCTGCCTAGCCTGTGAGCACACTAAGAAGGGGTTACAAAGTTGGTCAGTCTGACATAGTCCTTGAAGGTGCATCTGCTATAACTAGAACCACAGGCAAGTGATCTGATAGTGTAAGCTGGAATTGGGTAATTTCCACAGCAGTAAGGTTAACATGTGGTTAACTTCAGGAATATGTTAATTTCCTCCTTGAAATAGAACTTGCTTAGTTAGCTAAATATGTATTTCAAGTAAGGGTGTAAACTGACATATGAAAACATGTCCTATATCAGTTTTATGACTCATAATAAGTGCATTGAATCCTTAAGCACTGCTGGAATGTTTATGATGGTGAGGGCATTTTTGATGATGCAAACAAAGTTGGGTAGCATCCTATCCTCCTCTGGTACCAGGACACACCAGGTTGGTCCTCCTAACCACTTTTGTTTCTTGTTGCAAGTTTCTGCACCCATGACTTTGGCACCAGCTATTCAACCAGACACTGTTAGCTTGGTACCAATGAATATTTCTGTATCGGCATAGGCCGTTACCCATCTGACACACGCAGCCTCCAACTGTTTTCATTGTTGGAGTCCTCTCATTTAGGTTCATAGGTTCATACTAGGCTATCTGCCCTGGGGCAATTATAAGCCTAGCCCGATTCTGTATGGCTTACGCCACCCCTTGATTTGTGTATACTTGTGCCCTTTTTAAGGTTTAGTTTACTGTGCCTCTGTCTAATAGTGACACGGGAGTAATCCCTGGGACAAACCTACGATCCCCCATCCACTTATCGAGATTCTTCTTGAAGAGATTCAGTGAGGTGCTCTGCCTCACATGAACTGGAATTCTATTCCAGAGCGAAGGGAGCTTCTGGGTTATGAACCTGTCCCTCCAGCAAGTTCTATTTATTTCTGTGCTGAGGTTCAAGTCCCTCGAGCATGTGGCTCTAAGGGATTTAGATTTACTGAGGTGGAGCATGTCCATTAATTCTGGATTTGACATAGCTTTGTATGTCAGGCATAGATCGCCTCGAAGTAGGCGGTATGCAACTGAGTAGAGCTGGAGTTTTTTTAACCGGGCAGCATATGGCATCTGTTTGAGACCCTTGATCCTCTTGGTGAGATACTTTTGGGGTCTTTCTAATTGCTGCAGGTGTCGGGTAAGGTACATCCCTAAAGGGGCATTGTATTCTATGATGGGCCTGATGAGGGATAAATAAAGGGGCACGATTACCTCTCTTGATCTAGATGTGAAACCCTTCGTGATGAAGTGGGCTATGTAGAAGGTCTTTCTAACCACATTGACAATGTGGTTTTCAAAGGAGAGATTGCTATCAACTTGGGTCCCCAGGTCCCTAATAACTTTCTCTGTACTTAATGGGTTTCCGCCTATGTGGTAATTTGTGGGCACATTGTTTTTGCCAAAGGGTATGACTATACATTTTTTGGCATTTAGCTTTAAACCATGGCGCTGGCACCAGTTATCTGTCTCTGTGAGACCTTTTTGAAGGATGTTTGTGTCAGCTGGAGAGTTGATTATGGCACCCAGTTTGCAGTCATCTGCGAACTTGGTGAGCCATAGTCCTCTCACGTTTGCCTGTACCTCTGAAAAGTATATACCGAACAAGAGTGGTCCCAGGACAGAACCCTGTGGGACACCACTTGTGACCGGTTTCGAGTCTGACATGGCTCCAGCAACTCTCACTCTGTGGGTTCTGTCTTTGAGACAGTTTGCGACCCATCTTGTGACATAGGGGTTTATATTTAAGCTGGATAGCTTATCTATGATGCCCGAGTGGGGTATTGTGTCAAATGCCTTTGCAAGGTCCAGATAGGCTGTGTGGACTACCTTCCCTTCATCTATGGTTTTGGTGACTGTTTCAAAGAAGTCAACCAGGTTCAAAAGGCAGGATCTGCCCTTGACAAAGCCGAACTGGGTAGGATCTAGTGTCTGTAGGTCCCCAATGTCTTTGTTTATGAGCTCCATGATGATCCTCTCCATAGCCTTGCAGACTAAGCTAGTCAGGCTTATGGGGCGATAGTTTCCAGGGTCCGTAGAGGCTCCACCTTTGTGGAGTGGGACCACTGTTGCTGTACGCCATTCTGTGGGCACATATCCTGTAGTGAAGCTGAGATTGTATAGCTGTTTTATTTGAGGGATTAGTTCCTCTTGTAGTTCATGTAGGACGCAACCTGGGACGCCATCTGGTCCCATGGAAGCAGTATTTTTTGCTTTGGAGAGGGCAGCCTTCACCTGTGCATCTGAGATGTTTTGGAGGCAGCCCTCTGCCGGGATAGATACTTGCTCTTTTGGGGGGGGTGGAGAAGTTTGCACTGAACCTGTCTGCCAGGATATTGGCGATGTCTGTGGGTTCAGTGTATTTTTTTCGTTTAGAATCCACTCAGAACAAGTCTGGGAGTTGCATCCCAGGTTTCTAACATAACTGAAAAAAGCTTTATGATTGTCTTTGGTGTCCTGTGCAATTTTTCTCTCGAAGCTGGCCTTGGAGGATTTTATGAGGGATCGTAATTTTTTGCTAGTACTGATCAGAGATGCCGTCCCTATTAGGGATTTTGCTCTATCATGTAGTAGCTTCCTCCTTCTGTTGTACAGTTTATTTATGGCAGGGGTCCACCAGACTGGACGCCTGCCTTTGGATGATTGGGTCTTGGTTTTGTTTGGGATAGCATGATCCATGCATTCCCGGAGATGTCCGTAGAATGCATTTATATAGGATTCTGCAGTTTGGTCCATAGTTTCCACTGGCCCTGGGGCCTTGAAGGATTCCACTTCGGTTTTGAGAAGTGAGAAGTTCGCTTTTGAGAAGTTTTTCACTGTGGTTTTCTGGGCTGGGGGTGGGGTCGGGATGTGGACATCCAGTGAAATTAATTTATGGTCTGATCTTACCAATGAGGGATATACTTCTGGTGTGGAGCATAGAGTCCCCATGTTGGTAATGATCAGGTCTAGTATGTTGTCCCCTCTTGTGGGAGTGGTGACTAGTTGTTCTATAGCATTTGAGTTTATAATTTCCAGGAATCTTTGGGCTAAGGTGCTGGGGCTTGAGGAGTGCTCCCAGTCAATGTTTGGGTAGTTGAAGTCGCCCAATATAATGGTGTTCGGAGAGATCTTCATGTTCTCCAATGTTTTCAGGAAAGCCGAATGGGATTCCTGACTTTGAGAGGGTGGTCTGTAGGATGCTATAAACTGAAAAGCAGTCTTGCCCACTGTTAGTTGCACATGGATGGTCTCCGATACTTCGTGCAATGCCACTAACCTGGAGGTGTGGATATCCTTGATAAATATGGAAACTCCCCCTCCTTTTGTGATTTGGTCTTGGTTTTGGGGCCGAAAAGCATGATATGAGGTATAGCCTGGTAGTGCTGGGGTGCTCTCTGGAGCCTTGAACCAGGTTTCTGTCACTGCACAGATATCGATGTTCTCCATACTGAGGAGAGCTTTGAGTGCGTGCATCTTGAGGTTAAGACTTCTGGCGTTTAGCAGCATTACCCTTAGTTTCTTGTTCCTTGTGCTGTCTATGGGGGTGGGTTTGACTTTTGAGCCTTGCCTAAAAAAGGCACTGTGGGGGTGGCAAGAGCCTTTGCCAATATCCGAAAGCCCAGTGGTGACAGGTGCAAGCCATCCCTAGCGAAGCAACGTGGCTTGTTGAGCATGTCATCCCAGGCTGACAGACACTGGATCCCCTTTGAATGACACCAAAATTTTAGCCAATTGTTAAAATCGATCATTTTGTCTTTGTACTGTGGCATCATTCTAGGTAAGGGTAAGATGCTGCTCAAGGTCAGGGTCATACCAGCCTGGGCTACATGATCAGAGAGCTCCTCTATGTCTCTTTTCATGTAGTCCAGGGAGGTACGTCTCAGGTCATTCACACCAGCATGTACAATGACTGAGTCATATTTGTATTTGCTTTGGAGTGACCTGAGTGCTTGCGTTATGTGTCGGATCCTAGCACCCGACAGGCAGCTCACCGTGACCTTCTCTTTATTCAGCCTGGTGAGCGGGACGTCCGTGTGTCTGACAATAGAGTCACCTATAGCAAGAGTATCAGGTGTGTTATTCAGCCTTAAGGGCTGTGGCTGCTTGGCACACTGACTTTGTGGGTTATGTGTTGTGTGTGTTTTGTTTTGAGGTAGCGTTTGCTTGGATGTCTGCTTTGGAGGTCTCTGTTGCTTAGGTAGATTTTTATTTAGAGCCTCCGAGTATGTTTTTGTGTATTTATGTGTTTGGTTCGCTGATGTGGTGGGACTATGTGATAACTGGAATTGTGTTGTGTGAGGTTACCTTCTCCTCCTGACTGGTTACACCAGTTTTGAGATGAGAGAACTGAGCCTCCAGTTTGGCTAAATAGTTGCATCTCTCACATATATTTGAACCTGTTTGGAGGAGGAGAGGGTTGTCCGTGTACATGAGACAGTTGTAACATTGCCTCAAAATTCCCAGATTCACCAGCTGGACTGGAGAGGAAACCATTGACTGACCTTTGGACATGCTAGAGTAATAGGGAAACTGAATTTAAGACGGACCAATAGAGGACAGGGTAATCGTAGAGAGTATAAGAGTAAGTAGTGCTTATGGTTTAATAGTGCTAACTTGTAGGATTACTTAATTGGACCAGTGAAGGGCCTTAGAATGAGAATATGGTGTTTAAATTGAGAGATAGAGCAGTTCTAAGGGAAAAAGTGAAGAGCAGACTTTGTGGAGCCAGGAATAGTTTAAACCCAATTAGGCGGCTGCCCGCTGTTGCGCTATGCTCAAAACCCGCAAAGAGGGTTTTAAGAGAGGAAGATGAAGGAGTTTTGGAATTGACCCAAAATGGCCAATAAAACTACAGTTTCAAGTCAGTAACCACTCCCACAGGGGCAGGCAGGCTGCTCAATGTTTTTCACTGCCACTGATCAACAGAGAGACTTTCCTTTAGCCCAAGCAAAAAATGGCCTCACAGAAACTTACAAACAGTTCAAGAACAGCAAGCCTGTAACTGAACTTTTTTAAATCTCAGAAAAGTGGGAAAAAAGCAAGATTTTTTTTATTTTTTGTTTTTTCAGAGATAGCAGAGGTTCACAAGTATCAACAAGTTATAACAGCTAGGCCAAAGACAGATAAAATGCAAGTTTTGAGGAAAAAACGATTTTAAAAATAAGTGCAAACAGGAAATTCAGTAAACAGCTCTAGGTTGTGCTCTAAATACAGTTACAAGTGCAGAAATCAAATTTAACAAGCCAGAAAATGCTCAAAATAGGCGGCTATGCAGAAAAACTTAGCAAATAAACAGAGGAAAATACTTAGTCTCAAAAGTGGCTCCTTTCTTCTCTCAGCATTTTCTCCTCTTGGTGGGTGCTTCACCAACAGCCAACAAGCCTGAAAAGACACCAAAACCATGAGGCAACCAGGTTTTAAGAGAGGAAGATGAAGGAGTTTTGGAATTGACCCAAAATGGCCAATACAGTTTCAAGTCAGTAACCACTCCCACAGGGGCAGGCAGGCTGCTCAATGTTTTTCACTGCCACTGATCAACAGAGAGACTTTCCTTTAGCCCAAGCAAAAAATGGCCTCACAGAAACTTACAAACAGTTCAAGAACAGCAAGCCTGTAACTGAACTTTTTTAAATCTCAGAAAAGTGGGAAAAAAGCAAGATTTTTTTTTTTTTTTTTTTGTTTTTTCAGAGATAGCAGAGGTTAACAAGTATCAACAAGTTATAACAGTGCAGTAAATGACCCCACACAAGAGTGCTAGGCCAAAGACAGATAAAATGCAAGTTTTGAGAAAAAAACGATTTTAAAAATAAGTGCAAACAGGAAATTCAGTAAACAGCTCTAGGTACCATCAGTACTGGTCTCGGCCTCATGGCTTAGTTGATCATATTGATTATTGCTACAGTAGCCTTAGCTGTATGGGTTGTATCATGCCTTGGATGTAACAGAGATAACAGCCAACCAGTTACAAAGGTTCAGGGCACCATCTGTGCCCCCCAAACTGCCACACAGCTGACTAAAGGACATGTTTAGTTAAAACCCTTTCAGAGCTTTATTGCCGCCAAAAAGTACAGTCCTATGAGGCTTTTCAGAACCAGTGGTTGGCTTGTGATGTTCCTTTGCTGGGAAGATAAGTTCCCTTTGGTGGAAAAAAAAACTCCTGTTAAGAGGTAAAAATGGGAAGATTATTGATAAATATTGGAGAAAAAGTGTGCTGCTTGCAACTTTGATTTGCAGAATTTTGAATTGTCAGACTCATATATTGACGATTATCCTGTATAATTTTGGAAGTATGAATGTTTTCTCAGCAGTTTCTTCTTGAGGAAAAATCTCCTTAATATAATTGAATTTCTTCTATTGTGCAAGTCGCTGCTCATTGTATACAGTGTGTATATGACTGTCATTACTTCTTCAAGGGATATGGCTCATTAGTACTGTTTTGGGGAGGTTTGCATGCCTGCATTCTCAAAACATCCCAGATAGTATTAAAAATGAGATTTTAAATTCTCCTTTGGCTAGAGGTTCAGTTTTTGACCCCTGTACTGCAGAGGACATCAGACACTGTGATGAAAGGGTTAGGCTACTACAGGGAATCTTTTAAGATATTTCAGCCATCCTTATCCAAATGTTCCAAGGGAGTCCCTAACTCATCTAAATTTGGTAAGGAGCAAAATAGTCTCAACAAAATGCAGGTAAATAGATGTTTATGAAGAAATGGAAAGAGAGTTCCAAGAAGAATTCTGGAAACTCCCAAAACCAAACACTGTCCAATAAGTTAGAATGACCTGTTCAAGCTGTTACAGTCAGTACCACACTCGTGGTACATCAGCCAGCAAGGGTGAACCAGGTTATAGCCCCTCTGCAGACTAGCCATGTTAGCTTAGAATATAGCGTCATACAACAGTCTCACTCTACAGGCATCCTGCATTCTGTCAGAGCAAAACTGTGTGCCAGACAAGCAGAGCAGGACATGTGCAGACCTTCACGAATGGAAACTAGATCAGGGGGTCTTCCAAGATTTGATCCATCTGTAGGAAGTTCCTCAAGTAGACCTCTTTGCCTCCTGTTTGAGCAATCAGCTGGCAATATCCTGCTCCAGAATTCCATGCAAGAAGGCCTGAAAGACAAATGTCTTTTCTTTGGACTAAAATGTTTCTTTATGCTTTTCTACCCTTTCCACTTATATCCAGGGTACTTCTGAAGATTCATGGTTCTCCCTTCATTTGGAAATAGCTGGGACAATTACAAGTATCCTTGCAGACTGGATCTACTCACACAAGAACAGGGGATGTTCTTCGTGTTTCACTGTTGCAGTTATCACATTTGGGTTATCTGCCTGCAGGTAGCCCTCACTCAGCCTGAATACCAGATTCTTGGGATTTCTGCATCGGATGCTGTCGCTTCTTCCATGACATCAGTTCGTCAGGTGTATAAAACATGCAGCTGATGCCATTACATCAGTCTTTCTTACCGTGCAGTACCCAAAGCAGAAGCAGTTCAAGTGCTGGTCGACAAACTCCTGAAATCTTCATTTTTGAGTTTCAGACCCGAAGCCTTCAAAAAAGATAAGTACCCCATTGGGGATCCTTTTTTCTTGCTCTACCGATGTCAGAAAAAGTTAACTGTTGTCTTGCCTGTGGAAAGCAAATACCTCACAGAGATTTTCATTCTTACTGCGTCATCTGTTTAGAACCTAAATAGGTGACCACAACGTTCCTCGCTCTAGGTTTTGTGCTTTAACACCCGAACTATTAGTCTTCAGGCTATCTTTGTCACTAAATTCTTTCGCTCTCGTTCTCCGTATACTGATCCGTTGAAAAAACATAAGGATAAAGACTGAGACAGACTGCATAGGCCGGTACTCAGTGAGGCGCCTTCGCAGCCCCTGATACCCGCTTCTACAGATTCGCAGGCCTCTACTGAGACCCATTCGGAGTCCGGTATGCCGCAAAAGGCTTCTTCAACTATGGATCCTGTGAATGTCTCTACCTTTGATGGGTCTGGAGCCGCTGTGCAGGCCGACCGGCTTCTGAGGGTGTATTCAAGCCTTCCGATTTTCATATTAAACCGACGACTTATTTTCAAACCAAAAATGCTGAATTTCTCAGGCCCAGAGTTCGCACTACACCTAGGACCACGACCAAAGCACATTCTCAGGCCCACATGCCTCAGAAACAAATGCATAGAATGGCTGAAGATCCTATTACTTTAATTAGGGGAAGCCAGCCTTCCCCCTCAAAAAGACCAAGAACTGATTTTCCTTCTGATTCTTCAGATCATGAGTCTGTTGACTATGATCCGTCTGATTACCAGGGCATACCCTTATCATGAGGATTCTGATGCAGAGGATTCTATTCCCTCTGCTTCCCCACCAGAGGATCTTTCCTTTGGTGAAACCCTACATAACCTTAGAGAACATTTCCGCTGGGAGTGCCAGGACTACTCACAGTCCAAAGAGAGACTCTGGGAATTTTTAAACTTGCCTCAGCACAGGCCTCTAGCTATACCTCCTGTTCTGGAAATTGTAGATGATGTCTTCATGAAATCCACCCTTGTCCCTGATACCTTACCCCCAGCTCCCAGGAAACCTGACAGCTACTACAGAGTACCTGACTCCCACAAATTTCTCTCTAAAAATCCTACTGCGGATCCAGAGACCATTTCCCAGGGACCTAAAGACATTAAGGCCACAACTGCCAAAAACCCTACCCCTTCAGACAGGGAATCTAAGGCTTTAGACAGATGGGATAAGAATGTATACACCTCTGCTACTCTTGCCATCAGGGCTTTAAATTGCCAGTTTCATATTTTAAAGTATCAGCAACGTATTATGGAACTAATTAAACAGAAAATGGTGTTGATTCCTGATTGTGCAGAACATAAGGATTTACAAGAGTTAATGCATTCTGTTAACCAAGTTGGAAAACATACTTTGCAATGTGGTTTTGATGCCTTAGAAGCGTCTTGCAAGGGCTACTGTCACTGGGCCTGTTCTTAGAAGGCATGCTTGGCTTAAGGAACAAACTTTGCCAGACCAGGTCAAAGCAAAATTACTAGATGCACCATTAAACCAAGAACGTCTTTTTGGCAATAAAGCAGAAGTCGTCAAAAGGATGGAGGAAAAAGCTAAATCTATGCAAACTGTTAAAGATTTCCTACAGGTACAGCCACCTAGATTCAGTAGGCATTGACCTTCAGAAAACTGGTCTTTTCCAGTCCCTCCCAGACCTTCTCAGTTCAAATCCAGGGGCAACAGACCACCAAGACTACAGTCTCAGGGTACACACAGATCTAAGCAATGAAGTGCTCCCACTTCTAAAACAGGGAGTAGTAAGCCGCCATCATATGGTAAAATCTCACAATGACTTATCCTTAACTCTTCCAAGCTTTGCTCAAGTACTTGCACCTTTAGGAGGAAAACTTGCCCTGCATGCAAAAAACTGGGAGTGCATTACCCAGGACAGATGGATCTTAAACATTGTTTCCCAGGGATACAGATTCCACTTCCGTCACTGCCAAGCCCAAGCAGATGGCCAGACCCCCCCCCCCCCCAAACCAGTGGGCAGAGGCCCAAAAGCAAGTACTTTATCCTCTCAATATCAAGGCTATTCAGCCTGTCCCAGCTAAGCAAAGGGGACAAGGCTTTTATTCCAGACTATTTCTGGTACCCAGAAAAGAAAACTCTTGGCGCCATATACTGGATCTGTCTATTCTTAACACCTTTCTGGTGGTTTCAAAATTCAAAATGCTTACTTTCCAACAGCTGCTTCCTATGCTAACCAAGGACTCCTAACTAGCCACCCTAAATAAGCTTATCTGCACATCCCCATAAGGAAATCATGCAGGAAATATCTACGTTTCAGAGCAGGCGCTATGCACTATCAGTTGTCTGCACTTCCCTTTGCCTTATCTACTGCACCCAGGGTATTCACAAAATGCCTGGCTCCAGCCATTGCATATTGCAGGCAGAGAAGAATTCAAATTTACCCATACCCGGACGATTGCCTGATTCAGGCGGACAGTCAGGAATTGCTACTACAGCACCTGGCATTTGTAAACAGACTTCTGACTTCACTGGGGTGTACCATCAGCCAAAAGAAATCACATCTGGTGCCCAGCCAACAGATTGTATTCCTGGGAGCAAGCTTGAACACAACTTCCCAGATGGCATTCCTCACTCGAGAAAAATAAATTTATTTGACAAACTACTTCAATCTACTCACCACCAAAACCCAGCTATCTGCAAGAAAAATGCCGCAAGCCCAAGGGTTCATGGCCTCTTGCATTCTACTAATTCCATATGCAAGACTGCATATGAGGAAACTTCAGTGATACTTAAAAAGTCTCTGTTGTCAACATTCTCATGACCTGGAAACAATGATTCCTATCATTCCTTGCCTAAGGACAGAGTTCCTTTGGTGGGCAGAGGCCTGCTACCACAGTAAGGGACTCCCTTTCACTCAACCCCCTGCCATTCAAACCCCAACAACAGACGCATCAGACTATGCATGGCGGGGTTCACATGGCAGGATAATGCATTCAAGGCCAATGGAGCCCAAAGCAAATGCACCTGCATATCTATCGAAAAGAAATGTTATCCAGGACAACACCACAGTTATGTGATGCATAAGCAGGGGGGAACCCATTCCTACCCACTCTGCAGATTAGCCATGGTTCTGTGGAACACAGCCTTGAGCAACCAAGTGCACTTGCAAGCTCAATTTCTGCCAGGCAAACTGAATTCACTGGCAAATGACTTAAGCAGAAATCTAATGGACCCACACGAGGGGAAACTGGAACCCAATATATTCAAGCTTCGGAGGCACAGGTAGGGAGCACCAGAGGTGGACCTCATTGCTTTCCCTCAGAACTATCAATTGAGCAAGTATTGCTCCAGAACTCCCCACAGCCAAACATGGAAAGTGGCTGCCCTGTCCTTTACATGGGAAAACCTCTCAATCTATGCCTTTCCCCCTCAGCCCCTCCTCTCGAAGGTTCTGTTAAAGATCAAACAGGACAAGCCAAGGACAATCCTGATTGCACCAGACTGGCCACGCCAGCACTGGTACCCTCTTTTGTGCAGTCTTGACAGAGCCTCTTGCCTCAGAGCCCTTCCCTGCTGTCCCAGCAGGAGGGCCAGATTTTGCATCCTCAGCTATAGACCCTGAACCTAGCAGCCTAGCTCTTCCCCTGAACTCATCACCAGCAGCCCTCAGCAAACAGGGGCTGGATGTCATCCTTGAGGCAAGGATGCCTTGTACTAGAATATCCTATTTGGAAAAAGGAAAAGATACTGTTCTTGGAGCCACTCTCAGGGAATTGACACAGCTGTGCCCAGCTTACCTCATATACTAGATTACTTAACAGAAGTGCTCCACAAAGGCTTATCCTTCTCTTCAATTAAGATTTATGCCTCTGCCATCTCAGTGTGTTATAATGCTGAGCCACCCCTCTTCTCTCATCCTCTGGTCAAACAGTTCATGAGAGGCGCCAAAAATTTAAGACACCCCCCCCCAGGAGAGCTCCCACTCCAGCATGGAACCTTAACTTTGTATTGGAAAAGCTCATGCTTCTTCCCTTTGAACCTGCTGCTACAGCAGAGTTAAAATTCCTCTCATGGAAAACAGCTTTACTTGTAGCCATCACTTCAGCAAGTAGAGTGTCTGAATTGCAGGCCCTTATGGCCATGGAAACCCTTCATTATCTTACATGGGGACAGGGTTTCCCTCAGGACTAGCCCATTATTTATGCCCAAGGTGGTATCTAGTGTGGCTTTAAACCAATCCATTCATTTGCCAACTTTTTTCCCTAATCCTCAGAATAAAGGGGAAAGGATCCTGCACTCCCTGGACGTACACAAGCTGCTTAGGTTCTCTCTGGGCAGGACTAAGCCTTTCAGGAAAACTGACCACTTACTAGTCAGCTTTGCTGCAGGGGCAGAGGGCAAGAGCATTTCAAAGCAAACCATTTCAAAATTGATAGCACACTGCATCCATTTCTGCTACAAACACCATGGGAAACCTTCCCCACAGGGGATCAGAACACATTCCACTAGAGCTACATCTACCTCTACAGCCTTTCTCAGGGGAGTCCCTACCAGGGACATCCTGGAAGCTACAACCTGGAGATCTGTACACACACTCACCAACCATTACCACTTGCCTATCTTTTCTAAATCCAGTGCTGGATTTGCCACTGCAGTCTTGCAGGGCCTGCTTGTCAGCCCTAAGGCTTCTTGACTGCCTCCTCCCATCCTCAGCTTTGGGGATCAACCCAAATATGATGACTGCAACAGTGAAACACGAAGAACATAGTACAGTTGTGTACACTTACCATAAATGTAGATGTTCGAGTGTATTCAATGTTGCAGTCCTAGTTACCCTCCCTCCAGCCCCCTGACTTCTCTCTACTTCTACCTATCCTTTTAGTTTGCCATACCTTATATCATTGGTATTTGCTTTATGCTGGGGGTGTTCCACACCATGTAATTATTTCCTATTTAGTGGGCTCCTGACATCTGGGGCAAGAAAAGCTGATGCAATAGCGTCGGCTGCATGTTTTATACCCCTGACGAACTGACATCATGGAAGAAGCGACAGCATCCGACTCAGAAATCCCAAGACTCTGGTATTCAGGCCGACTGAGGGCTACCTGCAGGCAGATAACCCAAATGTGATGACTGCAACAGTGAATACACTCGAACATCTGCATTTATGGTAAGTGTACACAACGGTACTTTTCTGATACACACCTACACCAGTCAACTTCATTTGACTGCCTGGATGGTAGGGTCTTAATTCCTTTTTAGGCACCTGTTTACAGAGGGCGTGTAGCAGGTACTAATGCAGGGAAAAAAGCTGCTACTAGAAAATCATATGTTTTTTAAATAACAAGAAACATCTTTATTAAATTATTACTTATGACATAGGCAATCATAAACCCACCTACTGGGGATGCGCAAGCCAGTGCATTTCCTTGTGCCAGTCCCAAGCCTGAAAAAATGGGGAGGGTTGCGTCAGGAAGGGCATCCAGCATAAAACCTCTGCCAAATGACTTAATGCGGTGAACATTTCATATTTCCATACTGGATCGGTCGAGGCCCGGGTTAACAACGACCGCCACCAGTACTGTTAGCCAACAGGGTGCTAGCGGAAATTGGGCTACTGTTGGCCGAAGGAGAAGAGGAGGAAGGCATGCCCAAAGGCAGGAAAAGAGGAGAAAGGTTAGGAGTGTAGTAGTGAGGGTAGGAACTTTGAATGTTGGCAGTATGAAGAGAGTGAGAGAGAGAAAAGGTTGGATGATGTGGGGATAGTGAATCAGGAAGTGAAACAGATTAGCAAGGAGGAAGTAAGGACAGCTATGAAGAGGATGAAGAATGGAAAGGCTGTTGGTCCAGATGACATACCAGTGGAAGCATGGAGGTGCTTAGGAGAAATGGCTGTGGAATTTTTAAACAGATTGTTTAATGAAATTTTGGAAAGTCAGAGGATGCCTGAGGAGTGGAGAAAGTGTTTTGGTACCTATCCTTAAGAATAAGGGTGATGTGCCGACCTGCAGTAACTACAGAGGGATAAAATTGATCAGTCACAGCTTGAAGTTATGGGAAAGAGTAGTGGAAGCTAGGTTAAAAAGGGAGGTGATGATTAGTGATCAGCAGTATGGTTTCATGCCAGGAAAGAGCACTACAGATGCAATGTTTGCTCTGAGAATTTTGTTGGAGAAATACAGAGAAGGTCAGAAGGAGTTGCATTGTGTCTTTGTGGACTTAGAGAAAGCATATGACAGGGTGCCTAGAGAGGAGTTGTGGTATTGTATGAGGAAGTCGGGAGTGACAGAGAAGTATGTAAGAGTGGTACAGGATATGTATGAGGGTAGTGTGACATAGGTAAGGACTATGGAGGGAGTGACAGAAACCTTTAAGGTGGAGGTGGGATTACATCAAGGATCAGCTCTGAGCCCTTTCTTATTTGCAGTGGTGATGGACAGGTTGACAGATGAGATCAGACAGGAGGCCCCGTGGACTATGATGTTTGCAGATGACATTGTGATATGTAGTGAGAGTAGGGACCAGGTTGAGGAGACCCTGGAGAGGTGGAGATATGCTTTAGAGAGGAGAAGAATGAATGTCAGCAGGGCTAAAACAGAATGTATGTGTGTAAATGAGAGGGAGAATAGAGGAATGGTGAGGATGCAGGGAGTAGAGTTGATGAAGGTGGATGAGTTTAAGTACTTGGGATCAACAGTTCAGAGTAACGGTGAGTGTGGAAGAGAGGTGAAGAAGGGAGTACAGGCAGGGTGGAATGGGTGGAGAAGAGTGTCAGGAGTGATTTGTGACAGATGGGTACCAGTAAGAGTGAAAGGGAAGGTCTAAAAGAGGGTAGTGAGACCAGCTATGTTATATGGGTTGGAGATGGTGGCATTGAGAAAAAGGCAGGAGTCAGAGCTGGATGTGGCAGAGTTAAAGATGTTAAGATTTGCACTGGGTGTGACTAGGATGGTCAGGAATAGGAATCAGTATATTAGAGGGTCAGCTCAGGTTGGACAGTTTGGAGACAAAGCAAGAGAGGCGAGATTGCGTTGGTTTGGACATGTGCTGAGGAGAGGGATGCTGGGTATATTGGGAAAAAGATACTAAGGATGGAGCTGCCAGGTAAGAGAAAAAGAGGAAAGGCCTAAGATCAGGTTTATGGATGTGGTGAGAGAGGACATGCAGGTGGTTGGTGTGAAAGAGGTTGATGCAGAGGACAGGAAGAAATGGAAACAGATGATCTGCTGTGGCGACCCCTAACGGGAACAGCCGAAAGAAGATGATGACATAGGCAATCCTACATTTGTATACTGTAAATGAAAACAGACCATATTGACAATCTTAGTTGCAAGCATTTTACATCACAAACCATACTGACATTATTTCAGTTGCAAACATTATACATAATTTATAATCTACCCAGTCATTGTCAGTCAAACATTACACAGCTCATTCAAATCCTGCCTTCTTTTAAACCTCATTCATCCCCTGTATGTGTTGTTCCCACAGTGCCCATTTTTTTCCTATGTAGTTTGCTCCTACCCTTTTCTGAAGATCCCTGTTGCAGTTTTTATCTCTGATACTATACTCACTACTTCTAGTACAGTTGGTTTACACTTTAATTTCCATTTTCTAGTATTTTTATTTTTTTTGGCAGCCACCAGAATTAGACTTGGCAAGGCCTTAGTATTATGTCTAGGCAATTCCAGTTCTGTATCATAGCTCAGAAAAATCATTTCCCTAGTTAGACCAATTTTCTCACCCAGTATCTTTGATAGTTGTCTGCAGTGAATCTTTAAAGTCTGCTAACTCATTGCAGTCCCAGAAAATATTCCCAGTTAACTCTGTCTTCTCCGTCACACCTCCAACATTTGCTGTTATTCTGTGGACAAATTCTCTGAAGTCAACTTGGGGAATAAAAATATCTACTTAACATTTCCAAGCAAAAATCCTAAATCTTCTAGATTTTGTTGCATATTTAGGAGACAAAACATATATCCCCCCATTGTTTCTTTGTGAATTACTTATTCAGTCTATATTCCCAATTCTTTCTAACCTCCTCTGATTGATCCTTATAGTTATGCAATATTTTATATACTGTACTAATTATTCTTTTTTTAACAGCAGCTTTTGTTCTAGTTTCAACTAAAAACTCTACCAGTGCTGGTCTTTCATTTAGGATGCCCCCATTTCTTTCTCTTTGTCCATCACTCTTGATACAGACGGCAATCTCTAACCTGCAGTCTAAATAAATTCTTGGTATCTTCCCATTCTGTTACTTTCCCCTCTTTTATTTGCTTACACTACCTTGTTTCTTTTGCCATTTTTCTCTGATAAATTCCAGCCCCCTCTTGCTTATTGTCTGTATCCCTAATTACAGTCATCCATTCCCGTGTTGGCTGAGTTCTTAGAATACTTTCTGCTCCTTTATGAATATAATATTCTGTATGATTTTTATTCTCCTTAAAGGTCTGCATCCAAAATGCCACACTCTCCTTGTTTCTTGAGCTTCCCCCGTTTCTTCATCATCATCACTTTCCACTTTGAATTATAGGATCTGAAGTAGGATATTCATTTGTCTGCAACCTGTGGGTTATGGATCCGATATCGGATCCGAACCGGCATAGTTTTCCAGCTATGGATCCAAGCTCTCAGCTCCTCCCCTCACCCATAATGCCCTGCTCTACCCTCATGACCTCAGATCTTGTTTGCCGCGCTGGTAACTAGATGTGGATTTCATAGCTCTCAGCTAAGTGGATTTTTCTTGTTTAAAAATAGAATATTTTTGCCTTCTTTAACCTTTTTTGTGTGAAAGTTGTAGGTTTCCTATTATTATTGACTGTTTTTAGTTTAATTTAATTTTTAGTAGTAAATTTTATTCCCTCCCCTCGCTGGTACGTAGAGTGTGTGTGAGGCCTGTGTGCTTCTTTATTGTTTTAGGTTACTTTCTGTAACTTTAGGTTAACTTTAGTGACTATGGCTGAACAGCCTAAGTCAATATTTTCTAAATGCTCCGAGTGTGGCCATAAGCTCTCACCGGCTGATGGCCACACTCGGTGTGTTAAGTGTCTTGGGGTTGAACACCTCACATCTGGTTGTTCCATTTGTGCAGGGTTCAACCCCAGGGCACTGAGGGAGCGGAGGTCCAAGCTGGTCTTGGCGGGTCTTTTACCGCCGGACTCGGCTCCGACCCCCGCTCCTTCGGGGACTCCTGCGGCTGCAGTTGTTCCCCCTGTGGCACCCCCTCCTGCTCCTGGGACTCAAACTCCCGCTTCAGGACAGGAGAGGGATGCATCTAAAAAGGACGGAGGGAGAAGCACCTGCGGCGGGCCGAGACCTCTGTTTCGGCCCGCCAGCCAAGCGGCTTCTCCCGGCTTCACTGTGTGCGGTCTCCTCCTTCTCGGCTCCGGTCACCTGTGTGCTTCTCACGGCTCCTGAGGAGGAGGAGACCCGATCTCCGTCGAGGCTATCGAGGAGGCATTCCAGGCCTACCTCGGTAGCCTCGTCGAGATCTACCCATAGCCTTTCGGATGCTGATCTGGACCGGATGATGAGAAGGTTCATCCAGGCCCAGATGCAGATGGGAGTGCTCTTGCCTCCCCCCCCTCCGGGGGGGAGCTCA
Source organism: Protopterus annectens (assembly GCF_019279795.1). Taxonomy (NCBI): domain Eukaryota; kingdom Metazoa; phylum Chordata; order Ceratodontiformes; family Protopteridae; genus Protopterus; species Protopterus annectens. The sequence continues at coordinate 121,446,027 of NC_056749.1, forward strand.
ACACCCTTTTAAGCCTATTGCTCCTTCTCCGACCCGCTTCCGGGTTGGAGCAACTGGAGCCGAGCAGCCGGGGGGAGGTCGGAGCCGATAGTACTTGGTACTTCGGATCCGACCATGCCCTCGAGTGCGTCGGACCCGATCTCTCGGAGCCTGGATCCGAGCTTCGGATCCGGGGGGATCAGTGCTCCTTCGGCGCCGTCTGTGTCGGAGCGCACTGTCCCTTCGGATCCGAGTGCTTCGGCGCCGGCTCCGATCCACTCTTCGGATCCGAGGGGGAGCCGATTGTCGGATCCTTTGGTCGAGGTCGGCTCCCCTTCGGCTTTTGATGTAGTGGAGAGGGCTCTGTTGAGGGTCTCCGGACCCCCGGCACTTGCTTCGGCTCCGTCCCGCGCTCCCTCTGCACTGGGCCAGGCTTCCACCATCCGGCCCCTGGGACAGCCCGTTTCTGTGCCCCAAGTTGCTCCCATGGAGCAAATTGCTGCTTGCGAGGACTCCTCTGACAGCCCCCCAGAGGAGGCTCCTCAAGCATACGCAAAAGGAGGCACATTGACTCCCTGAGTCTCTCACTGAAGACACGGACTTGAAGGAAGGGAAGGCTCCCCACGATCACCCCCCGAGGATGTCTCCTTCGGAGACATCATGGAAATGCTCCGTATTAGGGGGGGGTGGTCTGCCCCCAAGTCTTCCTCGGACGAGTCCGTGTTCTTGGAGGCATTCGGAACGGGCCCGTCTACCTCTTGGGTGTCCCCTGCCGACCCCTGGTGGACCTTATTACCACCAGGGCGTGGAAGGAACCGGACACCGTGGAGCCAATTCCCAAAAGACCTGATAGAATCCTTAGCCCGCCTTCTGACAGGACCCATTGGAGTAAGGGGCCTCCTGTAGATGCCATGTTGATGGCGGCGGCCACAAAGAGCGAACTGGCTCAGGAGAGTCCCTCAGTCCACCCACCGAGCAAGGAGTCTCGGATGATGGACCGCTTGGGGAAGCGGATGTTCAGTTCGGCGACCTTCTCGGTAAGGGCGCTGAACTATTTGGCACATGTTATTCGGATGCAGCGAGACCTTATTAAAGAGTACGCTGCATCCCCCCCTGAGTCCATTTCGGAGGAGGACAGAGCTCTGCACTCCACCAAAATGGCCACTCTTAGGTCAGTCACAAATACTTCTATGCGGCTACTCTCCCATGCTACGGAGGGCGCCGCTAGAGCTGCGGGACAGGACTGGTCACTAGGCGTCAGGCCTGGCTCCGCCACTGCATTTTTCTGAGCCCTTCAAGGCGTCTTTGCAACGCCCCTTTGATGGTTCTGCTCTGTTTGGCAAGACCGTTCGCGAGACGTTGACCCAGAGCGAGAAGGACGGGAAGACGCTGTCTGCCGTCGGAATCCGCTTCTCTGCACCCCAGAGGCCCTATTCTAGGAACCAAAAGGGTCAGAAGAAGATGTGGTTCCGGAAGTCGCAGCAGTCCCAGCCTGCTCCGGACAACCAGTCCTTCCGTGGCAGAGGAGGACAGGGAGGACGCCGCCCTAGAGGCAGAGGGGCTCCCAGAAACTTCGGGTCCAGGGAACCTTTCTCTGAACGGCCCGCAGCAACCCTGAGGGTTGCCCGACTGCTCTACTCTGGAGGCAGTCGGGGACGTTCGGGGCACCTAGCGGCATGGGAGTCCATAACATCGGACCGCTGGGTTCTCCAAATCATATCCAGGGGATATCGCATTCCTTTCCTTCACCTTCCAAAGTTGAAGTCCCTCCCAGACGTACCACCCGGTCAATGGGAGGCCGCTTTGGCAGAAATTGGCCATCTGCTAGAGAAAAGAGCCATCCAGCCCGTTCCCCAGACCAGATCGGATCAGGGTTCTACTCCAGGTTCTTTTTAGTGCCAAAAAAGACGGGGGAACTAAGACCAATCCTAGACCTCTCTCTCTTGAACCTGGCAGTCCCCAAAGAAAAATTCCGAATGGTCACTCTACAATCTATTCTCCCCCTTCTGGGAGAAGGCCACTGGATGTGCTCGATAGATCTCAAGGACGCGTACTACCACATCCTAATGGACAGGCGCTCAGGAGGTTTCTCCGCTTCGGCTGGGAGCCAGTCACTACCAGTTCCGGGTCCTTCCCTTTGGTCTCACCACAGCCCCCAGGGTGTTTACCAAAGTACTAGCAGTGGTAGCGGCCCACCTGAGGCTTCAGGGGGTGCAGGTCTTTCCCTACCTGGACGACTGGCTCCTTACCGCCCCAACAAGGCATCTACTTCTCTCGGCGAGACTCCTTTCTCCATCTTGCTCCATTTCTGGGCATCACAATAAATACAAACAAGTCCAACCTGGCACCCACTCAGCTCTTAGATTTCATAGGGGCCAGACTAGACACAAGGAGTTCTGAGCCTTCCTCACTGCGGACAGAGTTCTAAATCTGCAGCTCCAGGTGCGGGCCATTCTCCATTCATGTTCTGTTCCAGCGGAGTTGGTCCTGAGGGCTCTAGGGTCCATGGCTGTCGATAGCACTTCTTCCTCTTGCCAGGCTCAATATGCATTCTACAGTGGACGCTCTTAGTACAGTGGTCATACCTTGCTCTCCCCATGCATCATCCCATAGCGATCAGCAAGGCTTGCAAGCGGTCCCTCTTGTGGTGGCTCCACTCCCGGATCTCCACGAGGGTCGCCCATTTTGTGCTTCTCCCCTCGCCACGGTGACCACGGACGCCTCCCGCCTCGGGTGGGGGCACTTGGGCCGGACAGTCCAAGGCACGTGGAACGATTCAGAGACCTTACTGCATATCAATGTTCTAGAGATGAGAGCAGTGCTCTTAGCGTTGCTAGCACTTCAGGACTTTCTTCCCTTGGGAACAATTGCGATTCAATCGGACAATATGTCTGTTGTCTGGTACATCAACAAGCAAGGGGAACAAGGTCTTACCCTCTTTGTCGAGAGGCCATGAGAGTTTGGGAATGGGCAATCTCCACCAATCGCTTTCTCATAGCAGCACATTCGGTCGGTCCAACATCCTAGCGGACAAGCTCAGTCGCACCATTCTGACCCCTTACGAGTGGTCTCTCAATTGTCAAGTAGCGAACGCATATTCACACGGTGGGGAACCCCTTCATGCGATCTTTTGCTTCTCCCTCAAACACCAAGTGCGACAGTTTTTCGCTCTAATACCTCCTCCGGAGGTACCCCAAGAGACGCTCTGGTGCATGCTTGGCCACCCGGTCTTCTGTATGCCTATCCACCCTTGCCTCTGATGCTGCAAGTTCTTCAGAAAGCCTCTCGGGTGGGTTGCAGAATGATTCTCATTGCTCCGTTCTGGCCTCGACAGATCTGGTTCCCCTTCCTAAGGTCTCACTCGGTGAATCCTCCTTGGATTCTAGATCCCATTCTGGATCTGATATCCCATCCATCCTGCATTCCTCCTCCGAACCTGGACAACCTGAAGCTGACCGCTTGGCTGCTCCAGTTCCACTCTTGATAAGGACTCCCGGTATTTCTTCACCGGTAAAGGCTATTTTGGTGGCGGCTCATAAACCATCCACTAGAAAGGTTTACCGAAGCAAATGGAAACGTTTCTCTGTGTGGGCGGAGCGGCAAGGCCTAGATCCCTTCACGGTTCCTCTCCCTGTAGTGCTTGATTTTCTAACCTCTCTCTTTAATGATGGTGCCAGCAGTTCCACAGTCAAAGTTCAACTGGCGGCAATTTCTCACTATCACATTGGTCAAGAGTCTAATCCTCTTATGTCAGCCAAATTGTGCAAAACTTTTCTTAAGGGTACTTTCCTTCTCAGGCCCCCTATAAAGCAAGCAGTTCCTCCTTGGGACCTTTCTTTGGTCCTACAGGCCTTGACCGCTCCCCCTTTCAAGCCCGCGGCTACAGTGGATCTCAAATTCTTGTCTTACAAGACAGCCTTTTTGGCAGCCATTACATCAGCCAAGAGAATTTCTGAACTTCAAGCTTTATCAGCTAAACCTCCTTACTTGGTTTTTTATCCGGACCGTGTCTCCCTCAGGACCAACCCGTCCTTCCTTCCTAAAATCGCTTCTGAAGCAAACATCAATCAATCCATTAACCTCCCTGTTTTCTTCCCTAAGTATGAAAACAAAGGTGAATATAGGCTACACTCACTAGATGTTCACAGGCAACTAAGATTTTATCTCAACAGGACAGCTGGTCATAGGCAATCCGACCAGCTGTTTATTTCCTTTGCAAAATTCAATTTGGGCAAGCCAATTTCCAAAGTTTCTCTGTCCCGCTGGATTTCATAGTGCATTTTATTGGCTTATCAAGCGTCAGGAAGGCCCGCACCGGAGGGTGTTCATGCCCATTCAACCCGGTCAGTATCTACCTCAGCAGCCTTCAAGGCTAGGATTCCTCTAGATGATATTTGTGCAGCAGCCACGTGGGCTTCATCTCATACATTTATTTCTCACTATAAGTTGGATCTTGCATCTAGGGTAGAGCATCCTTTGGTTCCGCGGTGCGTCGGAATATCCTTCCATGATGGCCGCCCAAGATTCAGGTAGCTGGGGACTCTGTCCCACAGGTTGCAGACAAATGAATATCCTACTTCAGATTTAGAAGTTATGTACTCACCATAACGTTCCATCTGAGTAGGTGTATTCATTTGTCTGCAACCATCCCGCCCTCCTATCCCCCTGGCCTTTCAGTTTCCTGCATATTACTTGTTACCCTTTTGAGGGTATTGTTGCTTTGGCAAACTCGATCTGAGGTCATGAGGGTAGAGCAGGGCATTATGGGTGAGGGGAGGAGCTGAGAGCTTGGATCCATAGCTGGAAAACTATGCCGGTTCGGATCCGATATCGGATCCATAACCCACAGGTTGCAGACAAATGAATACACCTACTCAGATGGAACGTTATGGTGAGTACATAACTTCTAATTTCTGCTTGTGCTCGGTATAGGACCCTTAACTGTAGCTCTGACATACCCCTTCAAATTGGGGTAATCCTAATCCACCTTGTTCTGTTGGAAGAATCAATTTATCCCAGTTGACTCTTGCTATCTTCTCCTCCCAGATAAAATCCATCAGCTCTTTATTAAATGCTGTCCACAGCTTCTCCTCCTCTGGTTGATAAGCTATGCCTGACCTATGTATAAGATTAAAGGGACTCAAAACATTTTAACTACTTGTATCTTGCTATCTATATTCATGTAACAGAGCTTCCACTTTCTCAGTTTTTGTATTGTCTTTTGTTTATTTTCTTCCCACATATCCTTAGCTGCCACACCGTAATCATTTTAATCCATATTCCTAAATACTTCATTTTATCATGTCCCATAAGTATGGATATTGCTGTACCAATTTTTGTGTGGGTACATAATTTACAGGTATTGTCTTTGCTTTAGCTTCATTGATTTTTTTTTTATCCCAAAAAAGTTTGAAACTGTCTCAGAATGTTCCACAACACTCACTCTTACACCTACTCAGACTTAGTGGTGACATTCGCCCTAAGCCTGGCCAAAAAATTTATAAAAAGAACTCAAGAACTCCCCCCACTTATCAACACAATAACATAATAAATAGTTCCACTAAAGGATCTGACCTATTACTCCTTTAACATGAATCTCAGGTGCATAGCTAGTACGATAAATGAATTCCATGCAAGTCTTTTATACTACTCACAGTACCAGAACTGCCCTTCCGAGTTGTACAGGTATAATCAACCAACATCGCAATGAAGGTAAACTAGTATCTTCCATTTTCTGGATCTATCCAAAGCCTTTGACACGGTCTCCCACCAGAAACTCCTCGCTGAGCTCTCCACTCTAAAACTTAGTCTCTTGACTCTCTTACATGGTTCCATAACTACCTGACCGGTCGACAGCAAGCTGTCAAATGGCACCAAGATTTCTCCTCTCTGTCTTGCCTGTCACTATGGGAGTCTCCCAGGGCTAAGTTTTAGGCCCTCTTCTCTTTAGTATCTTTAAAACAATAAACTTCATACTGCCACCCACCTCGCTTCCATTGTTCAGTAAGTGGGCGATTCTACCCTTATCTGCGCTGCACCCAGTCTTCCAAAACATGTAGAAATTACATAATTGTCTTTCTCAGCTGTGAAATCCTGGTTCTTAAACTCACAACTGATTCTCAACCCAAACAAAGCTAAACTAATGCAGTTTGGACCCAACAAATCCCTAGATTGTTCATCCTCATTTCTAATCCATTCTTTCAGCAATACTGTAATTGCTGAAATATCCCAAGTGAAGTTGCTAGGTGTTCTTATAGACAATAATATGAAAATTGATAAACATCTAGCTCAGATTATCAAAAAGACACACACAAAATTAAGATCACTATTTACAATCAAATTATACCTCAAAAACACTACAAGACAGTCAATTGCTAGAACCCATCTATTCTCTAACCTGCTGTATGCTTCTCCAGTTTTTTTTACCAACCTAAAGAAAACGGGTCTAAAAACTAGAAGCTTGCTACAACAAAATACCCAAATTTTCAACCAATTCCCCTCACAGAACCCATCACAGCTCTGATGTTTGTGTTTCACTGTTGCAGTCATTACTCTTGGGTTATCCTGCTGGCAGGCTACCCTCAGTCGGCCAGAATTCCAAAGTCTAGGTCCGGCGTCGGTTGCTGTCACCTCTTCCCGGACGTCAGTGCGCCAGGGGTATAAAAGATGCAGCCAACGACATTTTCTTCAGTCTTTCTTGCCGCACGGTGCCCGAAGCAGAAGCAGTTCGCAAGTGCCGGTCGGCCGACTCCTGAGATATTCAAATTCGAATTTCAGAACCAAAGTCTTCATTAAAGCTAAGTACCCCTTTGGGGAAACTTTTTTCTTGCTCCAGTCCGATGTCAGAAAAGGTTAACAATTGTATTTCTTGTGGGAAGCAAATACCTCATAAGGATTTTCACTCTTACTGTATTCCTTGCCTAGGCCCTGATCACAATGTTGCTAGCTGTCAGTTTTGTGCTAGATTCAACCAACGCACTATTAAGCGTCCGTTCGATTTTGCATTTCATTACTTTGGCCGAAGATTTAATTATATAATGCCGTCGGACCAGCCGACAACCGGAGTTTCCAAAAAAACGCAAGGACAAGGAAAAGGATAGGCATCCAAGGTCCAAAACCGACGACGAGGCCTCTACTAGGCCAGTCGCCGGTTCTCAGTGAGGCGTTTTCACAGCCCCTGGCCCCCGCTACCTCAGAGCCACAGGTGGCTTCTGACTCCCACATGGAGCCGACTGGGCCTCTGGATACTCAAGGTATTGGACACTCTGAAATCATTCCCTCAGATGGGTCCGGAGCCACTGAGCAGGCATCGGCTTCTGAGGGTGCCTTCAGACCTACACAACTATATATTAAGCCATCTTCAGCTTCAAAGACCAAGACTAAAGCAGCTCTAAGACAAAACAAGTACAGCATTCTCCTGCTCAGACTTCCATGCCTAAAAAACAGATGCTCAAAATGGCCGAAGACCTAATTACTTTGATCAGGGGCTCCCATCTCCCTCCTGATAAGAGGCCTAGGCAAGAGACAGAGTATATTTCTTCTGATCAGGTCTCTGTTTCCTCTGATTCCTCTTCTGAACAGGATTACTCCATGCTTCCTTATGAGGATTCTGATGCTGAAGAATCCATTCCTTCAGCCTCTCCTCCTGAGGATTATTCTTTTGGGGAAACCCTGCATACCATGAGGGAGCATTTCCACTGGGAAAGCCAAGATTATTCTGAATCTTAGAAAAGGCTCAGGGACTTTCTGCTACTTCCTCAGCACAGACCCCTTGCTATTCCACCTGTTCTATACATTGTAGATGATGTATTTTCATCATTGTCCCCTGACTCTTACCCCCTGCACCTGCTAAGCCAGACAGATACTACAGGTTCCCATAAATTTCTATGCAAAAACCCCGCTGCTGACCCAGAAACTATATCTCAGGGTCCCAAAGGGGTCAAAGCCTCCACTGCAAAAAACACTGTCCCCTCTGATAGGGATTCTAGGGCTCTAGACAGATGGGGGAAAAAGTATACACCTCTGCTACCCTGGCTGTAAGGGCTTTAAATTGTCAGTTTCATATGCTTAAATATCAACAATATTTAATGTCACTGCTTAAACAGAAATTGTTGACAAATACTAAAAGTACAGAAAACAAGGAATTGTTGGATTTATTGCATGCAGATGAACAAGTGGGGAGGCATACATTGCAATGTGGTTATGATTCACTGGAGGCCTCTTGCAGGGCCGCTGTTACAGGTACTGTTATTAGTAGGCATGCTTGGTTAAAGGAATAGAATCAGCCTGATCATGTTAAAGCAAAATTACTAGATGCACCTTTACAGCATGATACTTTGTTTGGCACTAAAGCAGAAGAGGTGTTGAAAAAAATGGAGGATAAAGCCAAATCCATGCAGACAGTCAAGGATTTCTCACAGGTACAGCCACCCAGGTTTAGCAGGAACTGTCCTTCTAAAAATTGGTCCTTTCCAGTGTCGGACAGGCTGCAAAGAGGCAGATACAGGCATCCCAGAGGCAGATCTCAGCCCCAAGGCACATACAGGCCTAAACAATGGGGTGCTCCTACCTCCAAAAGCGGAGAAGACAAATCACAGCCTTACAGGAAACAGTCCCAATGACTTTCCTCTACCAGATCCAGACACTTTTCTTTTGGCAGCCCACTTAGGGGGAAAACTAGCACTTTTTTCATCAAATTGGCAAATGGTTACCCAAGACAAGTGGGTCCTGAACATAGTGTCCCAAAGTTACAGGTTTCATTTTCACACTCTACCAAGGTCAAAAAGTATGCCAGACTTGCCACACAATCAATGGGCAGAGGCACAAAAACAAATTACAGCCCTCATGGACATGAGGTCCATTCAGCAAGTACCACAACATGAGCAGGGACAAGGATTTTACTCCAGACTTTTCCCAGTACCCCGAAAGGACAAAACCTGGAGACCAATACTGGACCTGTCTATACTAAATACGTTTCTGGAAGTTCCAAACTTCAAGATGTTGACTCTACAGCAGCTACTGCCCATGCTGGGCAAGAAGGCTTGGTTCGTAACTTTGGACCTAAAGGAGGCATACCTGCATGTCCCAATCAGACAATTTTGCAGAAGATACTTCAGATTCTTAGCTGGCTCAATGCATTACCAATTCTCTGCACTGCCCTTTGGCTTATCTGCTATGCCCAGGGTCTTCACAAAATGCCTGGCAACAGTAATTGCGTTTTGCAGACAAAAAGAAATTCAAATGTATCCCTACTTGGACGACTGCCTAATTCAAGCAGAGAATAAAGATATTCTTCTACAGCATCTGGCGTTTGTAAAAAGATTACTAATTGGCCTAGGGTACACAGTAAACGAAAAGAAATCAAAACTAGTGCCCTCTCAAGAGATATTCCTGGGTGCAAGCTTAAATACAACTGCCCAGATGGCTTATCTCACGCCAGACAAACAGCATCTGACTACTTATTTCAAGAAATTGGCAACAAAGACCCACTTATCTGCAAGGAATATCCTGCAGGCCTTGGGTTTCATGGCATCCTGCAGTCTACTAATTCCATATGCCAGACTACATATGAGGAAACTACAATGGTATCTAAAAAGTGTTTGGACTCAGCATTGCCACAGCCTGGAGACAGTAATTGCACTCATTCCCTGCCTGCAACAGGAGTTTCGGTGGTGGACAGAAGCCTGTCACCACAACAAGTGTCTGCCATTCAGTCTACCCACAGCTGGACAGACACCGACAACGGATGCATCAGATTATGCCTGGGGGGGTCCATATGGCAGGAAAATGTATTAAGGGCACTTTTCCTGCAAACCAGATGCATCTTCACATCAATCAAAAAGAGATGCTAGCTGTTCAAAATGCCCTGACAGCTTTCAAGGACCTGCTTCATCCAGGACAGTTACTGTTAAAGACAGACAATACTACGGTCATGTGGTACATAAGCAGGGAGGTACACATTCCTACCCCTTCTGCAGACAAGCAATGACCTTATGGGACACAGCATTGGCATTCCAAGTTCACTTGCAAGCACAATTCCTGCCAGGAAAAACAAATACTTTGGCAGACGATCTAAGCAGAAACCTCATGGATCCCCACAAATGGAAGTTGGATCCACACGTCTTCAGCATGATAATAAGGAAATGGGGATGACCAGACATAGATCTATTTGCCTCCCCTCACAACTACCAATTGCAGAGATTTTGCACAAGGAATTATCACAAGCAAGCATGGAAAGTGGACGCCCTATCCTTCAGCTGGAAAAATCTAACAGTATATGTCTTTCCTCCAGTGCCTCTCCTTCCCAGGGTACTCCTAAAGGTCAGACAAGAGAAGCCAAAAATTATACTGATTGCACCAGACTGGCCATGCCAGCACTGGTACCCAGTCCTAAAGAGCTTGTCTCAAGGTCCAGCATGGATATTGCCTCAAACTTCTCACTTGCTGACCCAACAAAATAATCAGCTCCTGCACAGCCAACTCAGGACCCTAAATCTGGCAGCATGGCATTTAATGTAGCCATTCAGAGCACTCCTCTTTCAAAAGCTGTCTTGGATGTTATCTTGGAGGCCAGGAGGCCCAGTACCAGAAAATCTTATGCAGAGAAATGGAAGAGATCCTGTGCTTGGAGCCAGGAACAAGGCATTGACACGTCTGTACCAAATATCCCTCAGATTTTACAATACCTGAGATGCTAAACAAAGGCCTTTCTTTCTCATCAATTGAGATTCATGCCTCTGCCATTTCAGCCCATTACAATGTGGAACCACACATCTTTTCTCATCCCTTAATAAGGCAGTACCTCAGAGGGGCCAAAAACATTAGGCCTCCAAGGAGAGCACCCATTCTGGCCTGGGACCTCAATTATGTTTTGGAAAAACTCACACTACCTCCTTTCGAGCCAGCATCAACAGCAGATATAAAATTCTTATCCTGGAAAACAGCTCTGCTCCTAGCAATAACCTCTGCAAGGCGAGTCTCGGAGTTACAAGCACTCATGGCTGTGGAACCTTTCCTCATTTTTCATCCAGACAGGGTTTCTCTAAGGACAAACCCTACATTTATGCCTAAGGTGGTGTCCAGTGTGGCCCTCAACTAAACCATTCACTTGCCTACCTTTTATCCAAATTCACGAACAAAGGTGAGAAAATTCTGCATTCTTTGGACATACACAGACAGCTACACTTCCACTTGGACAGAACTAAAGCCTTCAGAAAGACTGAGCAACTTTGTGTCATATGCTACGGGATCACAAGGAAAGGCCATCTCAAAACAGACTGTTTCTAAATGGATAGGCCATTGCGTCCATTTCTGCTATTCTCAACATGGCAAATCAGTGCCTAAGGGCATTAGGCCTCATTCCACCAGAGCAGCAGCCACTTCAGCAGCCTTCCTCAAAGGAGTACCAACCAAAGATATCTTGGAGGCTGCAACCTGGAATTCAGTGCACACCTTCACAAAGTGCTACCACTTACCTCTTTACTCTAAGTCCAGAGCAGGCTTTGCCACTGCAGTCCTGCAGGGCCTCATAGCCTCTCCTAATCCTATTTAGCCCAGCCACCCATCCTCAGCTTTGGGATTCAACCCAGGAGTAATGACTGCAACAGTGAAACATGATGAACATAGTACAGTTGTGTACCTACCATAAATGTAGATGTTCAAGTGTATTCACTGTTGCAGTCCAGCTTACCCACCCACCATCCCCCTTTTCTTCGCTGGGTCTTTCTGCACTACTCTATCCTATACAACCTATTTGGTGTATTTGCTTGTAGATGAAGGAAATTTATTTTTATTGGCATATTTTTTCTACCTACTAATTTGGGGGCACCTGACATCTGGGGCAAGAAAAACTGAAGAAAATGGCGTCGGCTGCATCTTTTATACCCCTGGCACACTGACATCAGGGAAGAGGCGACAGCAACCGACGCCGGATCTAGACTTTGGAATTCTGTCCGACTGAGGGTAGCCTGCCAGCAGGATAACCCAAGAGTAATGACTGCAACAGTGAATACACTCGAACATCTACATTTATGGTAGGTTCACAACTGTACTTTTTTGGATGCTTTTGGGACAGGCCTATCTACATCCTGGGTGGTTACTCTGGCGGATGAGTTTGTGGATTTGGTGTCCAGCCAGGCCTGGAAGGAGCTGGACTGTAATGAACCCATACCCAAGGGTGATCTCTCCCCCCAAGGACAAACCGTATTGGATCAAGGGTATTCCAGTGGATGCCATGGTTGTGGCAGCAGCTTACCAAAAAGGACCTAGCTGAGCAGAGCTCCACTGTCCATCCACTAAAAAGGCAGTCCAGAGGGATGGACAGGTTAGGTAAGTGTGTTTACACCCTGCTACTTTTGTGCTGAGTGTATTGAACTACCTGGCACACTTTATTAATTTGCAGAGGGAACTGGTGAAAGAGTTATTATACTCTTAGGCAGAAATCATGGCAGAGGACTACAAGAAGTCCCCCCCCCCCCGACTGACCACTGTTTCATCTTTATCTAATTCTTCCATGAGGCTTATTACCGATTCCACAGAAGGTGCCTCATGGGCAGTCGGCTCAGACTTTGCTATTTGGAGGCATGCTGGATGAGGCTTTGTGATTTTGTGGAACCCTTTAAGGTATCCTTTGTTAATGGCCTGTTCGATGGATCCTTGCTTTTAAGTCCATCAGTCAGAAAGACCCTAAACTGCAGTGAGCAAGAAGGGAAGACCTTCTCTGCCTTCAGGGTCAGGTTCTTATCTCCCCAGTGCACGTTTTCTAGAAATTAGCACCGTGAAATGAAAACCCGGTTCCGAAAATCTCAGGGGGCTTCTGAAGATCAATGCTGGGATTCTTCCTGTAGGAGCAGAGGAGGAAGTTTTAATGGGATATGCTGCCCCAGGGGCAGAGGGGGTCTGCAGAATCAGGGCTTCAGTGCACATTTCTCTGATAGGTCCTACCTGTGCTCCTGAAGTGTTGCCCAACTGCTCATCTCTGGAGGCAGTCGGGGGTTGTTTTTCTCTGCACCCTACCCCTTGGACCGATGCAACACAAAACAAGTGGGTGCTAAAATTTATATTCAGAGGCTATGTTCTGTTTTTCCTTCCTTCTCTGGAGAGGCCAGAGACTTTTCTGACATTCCACCCAGTCAAAAGGAGGTCGCAGTAGCAGAAGTTCTAAATCTATTGCAAGAGAGAGCCATCCAAGAGGTCCAGACCAAACAAAGAGGATTCAGAACTTACTCTCACTTTTTTATCATGCCAAAGAAAACCGGAGACCTGTGATCCATTTTGGTTCTAAGCAAATTATTTTGTTTGTAAAGAAGGCAAAGTTCCTAATGGTGACAGTTCAGTCCATTCAATCTCTGCTGTGAAAGGACAGTTGGATATGCCCAGTGGACTTAAAGGATGTGTGCTATCACATCAAAATAGACAGATGCTCCATAGTCATCTGTGCTTCCAGCTGGGAGTCAGTCATTTTCAGTATAGAGTTCTGCCCTTTGGACTCACTACAACCCCCAGTGTGTTTACCAAATACATGGCAGTAGTCGCAGCTCACCTGCGACTGCAAGGATTCCAGGTATTTCCATAGCAGGTGCAAACTACTGCAGGCCAGAGATTATTTCTTCAACCTTGCCAATGATTTGGGGATCAGTATAAATCTGGCAAAGTCGAAACTATCCCGTGTAGACTTTAGAATTCATTGGCGTTACCTTGGACACAGTGAACCAGATTGCGGCTCTTCCCCCTCATTGCGTTCAGACCTTGAGAGATCATGTCCGAGCAGTCGTGAACTGAGCTTCCCCACCGGCAAGGCTGATACTTCAGGCTCTAGGATCATGCTCTAGGATCTATGGTAGCTGCTGTTCCATTAGTTCCTCTTGCAAGGTATTTTATGCAAGTTTGTCAGTGGACCCTGGCTGTTCAGTGGTCTGTACTCTACCAGCCCTCTGTCTGTTCCTATCAAGCTGACTTCAGTTTGCTGAAAGCATCTACAATGGTTGTTGCTATCGGACAACCTGAAGTTAGGCAGACCTTTCCTACTTCCATACTTCTCAGTCATTGTGACCATGGATGCTTCCCAGTTGGGGTGAGGGGGGCATTTTAAGAGAAAGATGGTCCAAGGCACATGGTCACACACAGAAACCAGATTGCATATTAGTGTTGTGGAGATGAGCAGTCCTCCTCACATTGCAAGCCTTTCAGGACATAAAAGATCCTTCCCCACCATGGGATCTCAGTGTGGTATTGCAAGGCTTAACTCAAAAACCTTTTGAACCAGCTGGTGATTGTGACTGTTTCTTTCATGGAAGACTGTCTTTCTCATTGCCATCACCTCAGCAAAGAAAATCTCAGAGATTCAGGCCTGGTCTTCTAAGCCCCCTTGCATTATTTTCCACAAGGATAGGGTGCCCTTCATACAAATCCTTCTTTCATGCCCAAGGTAGCTACAGAATCCAATCTCAACCAGATCATTCAACTACCAGTTCTCTTCCCAGTTTCTCTAATGAGGGAGAACGTTTGTTGCATTGCGTGATGTTCACAGGCAGTCGAATTTTTTTCTCCAGAGGACAAAACCTTTTTGAAAATCAGAACAGTTATCTGTGTCCTCCTGTCTTAGCCATCTGGGTCGGGCGATTTCTAAGGTTCCTGTCATTAAATAGATAACAGACTTATCTTGATTTATACCAAGTGTGGATTACAGTCACCTCATCCTCTTAAGACCCACTCCACTAGGTCTGTATCCACCTCTTCTCCCTTTTCTTCCAAGGCTTCATTAGATGATATCTGTGCTACAGCCACTTGGTCAAAGGCTCACACATTTGTATCACATTACAAATTAGACATTGTTTGAATGAGCAGGGCTTCCTTCATTTTGGGAGTGCACTGGCATATCCTTCCTTGAGACTACCCAGTAGTTGTATAGCTGGGGACTCTATTCATACATGAGAAGGAATGAGAGAGACTGCATCAGATTTATTATTTATGTACATACCATAACTTGGTATCTGTGTTGTCTTCTTTCATTCCTCCTCGCCTTCCCACCCTTCTATCTCCCTTCCCAGTGTTCAAGAAGACCTGGAGAGAACTTCTTAGGAACTGTTAATCTGAAGTAGGTACTTCATTTGTCAGCAACCTTTGGGTATTGGATCCAATCTCGGATCCGAGCCGGCAACTTGTTTCACAGCTATAAGATCCGAGCTCCTAGCTCCTCCCCTTACCCATAATCCCCTGCCAACCCTAACTAACCTCAGATCTAGTTTGCCACGCTTAGTGAAAGCAGCTAGATTCAGAGCTCCTAGTCAGTTCAGATATGTTTTTCAGCTTATTATCGCTATTGTTATAATTTTTGTTAAAAGGTTGAGTGTGTTAGGTTTCCCCTTATTTAGCCCTAAAATCTTACTTTTTTAGTGTAATTTCCTCCCCTCCCGACGCTGGTGCGTAGTTTGTGTGTGGGTCGGTGTGTGTTTGGGGCCTTGTGTGAGTAAGTTTACTTTTTTTGGTACTAGTGTAATGTCAGAGGCCCCAAAACCGATCTTTTCTAAATGCATCGAGTGCGGCCATAAGCTTTCACCGGCGGATGGCCACACTTTGCATGTTCGGTGCCTTGGGGTTGAACACCTCTCCTGTGGGTGTACTATCTGCACGGCGTTGAACCCCAGGGCACTGAAAGAACGGTGGTCAAAGCTGGTCCTGGCGGGACTTTTGCCCCCGGATGCGGATTCGGCCTCCAGTGCTCCCGTGGCCTCCCCCAGTCCTCGGTGGCGGCCACTCCTGCCTCTCTCTCCCCCCGGCCGGGACTCAAACTCCCGTTGCGGCACCGGAGGAGAGGGAGGCCAGGAGGGAGAAGCACCACAAGCGGCGGGCTGAGGCCTCCGCTTCGGCCCCCCAGCTAAGTGGGCTTCTCCTTCCATGACTTCCAAGTCTCCTCCTCCTCGGCTCCGGTCCCCATGCTTCTCACCGGGACACGAGGAGGAGGAGATCCAATCTCCATCGAGGTCATCGAGGCGGCACTCCCGGCCCGCCTCGGTGGACTCGTTGAGATCCACATATAGCCTGTCAGATGCAGACTTGGACCGGATGATGAGAAGGTTCATCCAGACCCAGCTGCAGATGGGAGTGCTCCTACCTCCCCCCCCCCCCTTTGGGGGGGAGCTCAATGCCTTTTTTTGCCCCGATAGCTCCTTCTCCAACCCGCTTCCCAGGTTCGGAGCGCCCGGAGCCGGGCAGCGTTGGAGCCGGGGGTGGGTCGGCGCCGACAGTACTTGGTACCTCGGCTCCCACCTTTCCCTCGAGTTTGTCGGGTCCATCCTTGTCAGATCCGAGCTCTCGGAGCCGTGGGCTGAGCTTCGGATCCGAGGGATTCAGTGTGCCTTCGGCTCCGTCCAGGTGGGAGCACATGGGTCCTTCGGATCCGATTGTCTCTGCTCCGGTTCTGATCCCCCCATCGGATCCGAGTGGGAGTCGGCTCTCAGATCCGAGAGAGAGCGACTCTCCCTCGGCCTTTGATGCGGTGGAGAGGGCTCTGTTGAGTGCATCCGGACCCCCGGCCCTTGCCTCGGCCCCGTCCTGCACTCCCTCTCAGCTGGGTCTGGCTTCCATCACCCGGCCACAGGGACAGCCTGCTTCGATGTCTCAGGTCGTTCCACTGGAACAGGATGTTGCTGGTGAGACTTCCTCGGACAGCCCCCCCCCCCCCTCGAGGATGTTCCTCATAAGCGGAAGTGTAAGAGGAGGCACATGGACTCCCCTGAGTCCTTAACAGAAGACACTGACTTGGATGAAGGGGAAGGCTCCCCAAGGTCGCCCCCCGAGGATGTCTCCTTCGGAGACATCATGGAAATGCTCAGGATTGTGGGGGGTGGTCTGCCCCCAAGGCTTCCTCTGACGAGTCCGTGTTCCTGGAGGCGTTCGAAGCAGGCCCATCTACCTCTTGGGTGTCCCCTCCGCCCGACCCCCTGGTGGACCTTATTACCATCAGGGCGTGGAAGGAGCCGGACACTGTGGAGCCAGTTCCCAAACGCCCCGATAGGATTCTGAGCCCCCCTTCAGAGAGATCCCACTGGAGCAAGGGTCCCCCCGTAGATGCCATGTTGGTGGCGGCAGCCACCAAGAGGGAATTAGCTCAGGAGAGCCCCTCGGTCCATCCACCGAGCAGAGTCTCCCGCTAGAAGGATCGCCTAGGGAAGCGGGTCTTTAGTTCAGCGACCTTCTCAGTAAGGTCCCTGAACTACATGGCACACATTATTAGGATGCAGTGAGACCTTATCAAAGAGTACGCTGCTTTCCCCCTGGAGTCCATGTCGGCGGAGGACAAACAGTTGTACTCCACTCGCATGGCCACTCTAAGATCTATATCGAATACCTCTATGCGGCTTTTGTCCCATGCCACAGAGGGAGCCGCTAGAGCCAGCGGAGCAGGTCTAGTCATGAGACGCCAGGCCTGGCTCCGACATTGTGACTTTGCGGAACCCTTCAAGGCGTCATTTGCGAATGCCCCCTTTGATGGTTCTGCCTTATTTGGCAAGACCGTTCGCGAGACTCTAGTCCAGAGCGAAAAGGACGGGAAGATGTTGTCTGCCATCGGAGTCCGCTTCTCTGCTTCCCAGAGGTCCTTCTCCAAGAACCAAAAGGGACAGAAGAAGATGTGGTTCCGGGAATCGCAACATACCCAGCCTGCTCCGGACAACCAGTCCTTCCATGGCAGAGGAGGACGCCGCTCTAGAGGCAGAGGGGGCCCGAAGAATTTTGGGTCCAGAGAAAGCTTCTCTGATAGGCCCACGCAGCAACCCTGAGGGGTTGCCCGACTGCTCCACTGTGGAGGCAGTCGGGGGGCGTTTCTCGAGGCACCTGGCAGCTTGGGAGTCCATCACATCAGATCGCTGGGTGCTTCGTATCATATCCAGAGGTTACCAAATTCCCCTGTATCATGTCCCCAAACTTAGAAACTTCCCCGATGTACCACCCGATCAGAGGGAGGTAGCAGCTGCAGAGATTCAGCAGCTCCTAGAAAAAAGAGCCATCCAACCTGTCCCCCCAGACCAGCACTGATTAAGTTTTTACTCCAGGTTCTTTCTGGTGCCAAAACAGACGGGGGACTGAAGGCCAATTCTCGACCTCTCCCTTTTGAACCTGTCACTAACCAAACAAAAATTCCGGATGGTCACTCTTCAATCCATCCTCCCCCTATTGCGGGAGAATGACTGGTTCTGCTCAATAGACCTCAGTGATGCGTACTACCACATTCTGATGGACAGACGATCCAGGAGGTTCCTCCGCTTCCAGCTGGGAGCCAGTCACTACCAGTTCAGGGTCCTTCCCTTTGGTCTCACCACAGCCCCCAGGGTGTTTACCAAAGTATTGACAGTGATAGCGGCCCACCTGAGACTCCAGGGAATGCAGGTTTTTCCATACCTGGACGACTGGCTCCTGACCGCCCCGACAAGGCATCTTCTTTGCTCAGCCAGGGACTACTTTCTCCGGCTTGCTCCCCAGCTGGGCATCACCATCAACAGGGACAAATCTTCTCTGGCTCCGACTCAGGTGATAGAGTTTATAGGGGCCAAGTTGGATACGAGAAACCTTCTAGCATTCCTGACTGCGGAACGACTGAAAAACCTGAGGCTTCATGTGCGGGCCATCCTCCAGTTAGAAGCTCCATCGGCGGGGTTGGTTCTGAGGGCTCTAGGCTCCATGGCGGTGGCAATCACTCTTCTGCCATTGGCTCGTCTGAATATGAGGGTCCTGCAATGGACCCTTCAAGTCCAGTGGTCCTTTCTACATTACTCCCTAAGCCATCCTATTTCCTTCAGCAGGGCCTGCAGGAGGGCTCTTTTATGGTGGCTCCAATCTCCGGACCTCCATACGGGACGTCCCTTCTCCACGCCTCCTCCCCTCGCCACAGTGACCATGGACGCCTCTCGCCTCGGGTGGGGGGGCATTGCTCAGGCAGGACGGTCCAAAGCACGTGGAACGACACAGAGACCTCTTTGCATATCAATGTCCTGGAGATGAGGGCGGTGCTATTGGCGTTGCAAGCACTTCAGAACCTTCTTCCTGTAGGAACTATTGCGATACAGACGGACAACATGTCAGTTGTCTGGTACATCAACAAACGGGGGAACCAGGTCCTATCCTCTCTGTCGAGAGACCATGAGAGTGTGGGAATGGGCGATCTCCACCAACCGTTTTCTTATTGCAACACACATTCCGGGACAGTCCAACATACTGGCGGACAGGCTCAGCCGCACCATTCTTTCCCCTTACGAGTGGTCTCTCAATCCCCAGGTAGCAAAGCGGATTTTTGCCGAGTGGGGGCAACCCTGTTGCGATCTCTTCGCTTCTCCCTCAAATACAAAATGCAACAGTTACTTCGCTCTAATTCCCCCCTTCAGGGAATCCCCGAGAGACGCTCTGGTGCATGCTTGGCCTCCCGGTCTACTTTATGCTTACCCACCTCTACCTCTGATGCTGAAACTCATACAGAAAGCCAGTCGGTTGGGGAGCAGAATGATCCTCATTGCCCCATTCTGGCCTCGTCAAACGTGGTTCCCTTACCTGTGGTCTCACCTGGTAAATCCTCCTTGGATTTTGGATCCCCTACCAGATCTAATATCTCATCCCCTAGATCTCCCAATCCCGAACCTGGACAACCTCAAGTTGACAGCTTGGCTGCTCCAGTTTCACTCCTAGTCAGGACTCCCGGAATCTCTTCCCCAGTTAAAGCCATCCTAGTAGCAGCACACAAACCTTCCACTAGAAAGGTCTATCGCAGTAAGTGGAAGCGTTTCTCCATCTGGGCGGAGAATCATAGCTTAGATCCCTTCACAGCACAGTTGCCCACTGTGTTGGATTTCCATACAGGTCTTTTTCATCAGGGGGCTAGCTGCTCTACGCTCAAGGTTCAACTGGCAGCTATTTCTCATTACCATGTGGGACATGAGTCAGGCCCTTTGATTACGGCAAAATTGTGTAAAACCTTTCTCAAGCATACCTTCCTGCTCAGACCTCCTGTCAAGGAAGTTGTACCCCCTTGGGATTTATCTCTAGTCCTACAGGCCTTAACAGCTAACCCCCTTTGAACCTGCTGCTTCGGTTGATCTTAAGTACCTATCTTGGAAAACGGCGTTCCTTGTCGCTATTACTTCAGCAAAAAGAGTTTCTGAACTTCATGCCCTTTGTGTAAAACCCCCGTATTTGGCCTTTCACGAGGATAGAGTGTACCTCAGGACCAATCCCTCGTTCCTTCCCAAGGTGGCTTCAGAGGCTAATATCAACCAATCCATTAACCTGACAGTCTTCTTTCCTAAGTATCAGAACAAAGGAGAATACAAACTGCATTCGTTAGATGTGCATAGACAACTGTGCTTCTATATTCACAGGACTGCTGGTCACAGACAATCCGACCAGTTGTTCATCTCCTTTGCCAAATTTAACTTGGGTAAACCTGTCTCTAAGGTCACTTTATCACGATGGATCTCACAGTGTATTCTATTGGCTTATGAAAGTTCTGGGAGGCCCGCACCTCAGGGAGTTCTTGCACATTCTACTCGCTCCATATCTACCTCTGCTGCCTTTAGGTCTAGAGTGCCTTTAGATGATATTTGCTCTGCAGCCACTTGGGCCTCATCTCATACCTTTATCAATCATTATAAGCTGGACGTTATCTCCAGAGGGAGAGCATCTTTTGGCTCCGCAGTGCTCCGGAATATCCTTCCATGATGGCCGCCCAAGTTCCAGGTAGCTGGGGACTCTGTCCCAAAGGTTGCTGACAAATGAAGTACCTACTTCAGATTAAGAAGATATGTACTCACCATAATGTTCCATCTGAGTAGGAAACTTCATTTGTCTGCAACCATCCCCCCCCTCCTTCCCCCTGACCTTCAGAATTTTAGTTCCTGGATGTCCTTCTAGTCCCATTCGGGACGTATTTAGCCTTTTAGCTGCTTGTAGGAGGGCAAACTTGATCTGAGGTTAGTCAGGGTTGGCAGGGGATTGTGGGTAAGGGGAGGAGTTAGGAGCTTGGATCTTATAGCTGTGAAACAAGTTGCCGGCTCAGATCCGAGATTGGATCCGATACCCAAAGGTTGCAGACAAATGAAGTTTCCTACTCAGATGGAACGTTATGGTGAGTACATAACTTCTTATTCCTGGTTTTGAGCGTTTGGTTATGGATGCATACTCCTCTCCTTCTTTCTTTCCCTACTCTCTATTCTGTATTGGGAAGCACACTTAATCTGAGAAGGTTGGTTGGAGTGCTGGGCATTGTAGGAAGTGGGAGGACTTCCAGACTTGGATCCTAATGAAATATGGCTGGGTCGGATCCATAACCCATATGTGAGGAAGAATGAAAGAAGACAACACAGATACCAAATGATGCTAAGTATTTAACTAATAATTATGTTCAGCCATCCCAGGATCCTTGTTTTGAAGATTAGAAATCTGAGGTTTTAGAAGTGTTAGAGCCTGACCAGTCATTTTCCTCTGAGGATAAACAGGTTCAAAAACCCTAACAGTTTTTCTTTTCCCCAAATGCTGACTAGATTTAAGGATTATTCGGCTAGGGGCAATCATCAACTGCTCCCGAGATCAGCAAGATATATGATCTTTGGGAGGATGAGGCCTTGGACATGACAGCCTTCTCCCTGTTGATCCCAGCTTTGGAGTATGTTTTTAAGAAAGCCCACAATTCTCCTTTGCTGAATAAACCTCTGCCTAAAAAAGTGTTAAAGAAATTCATGGTGTACTCTGCCATGCCTGGTCTTCAAGTGCCCTTGTTTACAGACCCTGCTTCTGTGTCCTTGACTCCCATCATTCTCCAGAAAAGAGTTGCCATGGAGACAGATGTTGGACCTATCATGAAGACATTTTTCAAGGTTTCCAAGTTCAAGATGCTCATCCTGCGGACAGTGTTTCCTTGTCTGCCAGATTACTGCTTCATGGTGACCCTGGACTTGGATGCATATGATAATATTCTCTCTGCTCATTGCTTCAAGGTATATATGAGCTTTGTATTCAGGTTTGCATTATTGGTTCTCTGCAGTGCCTTTTGGGCTTTCCACTGCACCTCAAGTGTTTACCACATGCCTTGGCTCAGTGCAAGACTCTTAGCCTTCATATTCTCCTTTACTTGGATGATTTGTTGATCTGGGTAGAGTCTGCATCCCGGTGTTTGGCATTGCTAGAGAAGGTCTCAACCTTACTCTCTCAGCCAGGGTTCAAAAATAAACCTCTGGAAGTTGTTCCTGATATTCTTGCAAAGACTCATCTTCCTGGGGTGCTTAATCAGCGCTGACAAAAGAACAAGTTCATAGGTGTTTACTAGGCTAATGATAAGGACCACAAGGGCCTTTTTAAGCCTAGCCATGCAGCCCAAATCTCTGACAAGTTCTGATACCCTTGATAAGTGTAAGCAGGGGCTTGGGAACACAAAAGATTTACAAGCTAGGGCTTGGGAGATGAACCATTTACAGGTTGCCTGTGTCCATTAGAGACATAGGTGACAAACCAGGGATGAAGTTCCTGTTCCCCATCCAGTTTTCCAGGTCATACTTGAATTGGGTTAGTGAGAAACTCTGCTTCACATGGATGGGGAGCCTGTTCCAAAAACTGGGTAATCTCTGGGATACATACCTGTCTGTCCAGCAGGTCCCATTTATATTTAGAATGGGTAATTCTGGTGCTGTTTGTTTTGCAGGTATGCAAGGAGGCCCATCAGAGTGGGGTCTGACAATGCCCTGTATGTTGGACATGGATATCCTCTTAAAAGCCTGTAGGAGACAGAATGCAGGGATAGAGCCTTGAGGCAGTTTGCATAGGACATTTTACTTAAGCCTTGTATTCTTTTAGTGAGGAACCTAATGTTGTTGGATATGACTGGTTAAGTATATACCAAAGGGGGCATTGTACTTCAATCTACTGAGTCTTTTGGCTTTTTCCTGGTAAGGGGTCACCACAGCGGAACTCCGGTCCGCTAATGATTGGCAGTAGATTTTTTTTTTATGAAACGCTGAGGTGCCAGCTCGACGCCCAACCTTCAACTAAGGCATGCCCATTTACGTACGCATGTCTTTTGAACGCTACCCAACCGTGGGGAGGACATGCAGACTCCACACAGAAGGCACTCCCAAGCCAAGCCGTGAATTGAACGGGAGAACCTCTTGCTGTGAGGTAACAACGTTACCGCCGCACCACCGTGGCGATTGGCATTGTACTTCAATAATGGATCTAATTAATGCTGAATACAAAGACTTCCTTGAACTCAGATGCCGTACCTTTGTTTGTAAAGCTTGGGGTTCCATCTTCTCTTCCTGCTGGACCCTAGAAAACTGAATGGAACCTGTTTTCAGGTTTGTAAGGCAGTCTCTGTTCTTGCCAGGTGATTGATCACACTCACAGACAGGCAGTAGGGAGGGAGACTCTGAGCCTTATTAGACTGCTAGATAGAGGGTAGCAGGGCACTACTACCCAAATGCTGTAAGCCAGTGAGTTCAACAAACATCTACAGTTACAGGAAAGTAAGACTTACATGACTGTACTTTACAGGTGTTGGTCGTGGCTCTGTGGCTGTTAGATGGAGTGTGGTCCGGGAGACATGCCTACTTTAAATGTTTTTACCAGAATTCAGTAACTGAACCATATTGCAAGAGCTGTATGATTATCTAGTGCCTTGGTATAAATCTAATGTAAGTATAGTGCCATAGAGAGTTCATTTGGTGGTTCTATAACCCATATAGTTATCATAGGGATGGTTCCGTAATTTACCTTTGCAACTGTATTACTTTTGTTGGTGGTCTGTTAAATTATAGGTCAATGTGGATGTTGTAGATATGTTAAAAATAGCTGTCTGTAACTTTTAAAACCTGATTACTTTTAACACCTGTACATTGTTTTTTAGCGGAAGATGAAACAAGTGTGGATCCTGCAGTTCTTTCAACGCTACGAAAATTACAGGATGGTTATTTTGGTGGTGCTAGGTAAGGTTCATGGTTGGGGCAAATAGTTTTATTCTTCTGAAATAAATTTATTTCAGAATGTATCCATACCCAGAGCATATTCTTGCTGTGTTTTTGTTATCCTTACACAGACTGTGGCACTGGTTTATGTGTGCATGTTTATAGTAGTATACACTGAGGAAGTCTGGAAAGTTCACCATTTTTCCCTAGAATTAAAATTTTCAAGAGGTATGATTCTCTAGTAGTTTGTGTCCTTACTTGTGCAGGTGTTTTTCAAACTAAATTGATTTAAACATTTACCTACCTGTTTCCCTTGATTAAGATGGATTTTTTTCAAACTTACTTTTTCTTGCAAAAACTAATTTGGGTTTCGTGCCTTTGAAAATATGTACACACATGGTATGAGGTTCTCATAAATCCAGTGCTGGCATGCACTTGTTCAGCTCTTCTCTGTACTCACTATGTAAGAGGTGTGCTCTGTCATACTGGATATTTTCAGCTGCAATAATTGATACTTATTTTTAAGAGCACAGAAATGAAAACAAAGACTATCATTACAACAGCTTCATGTGACATGTGAGGATATGTCATTTGCCCCCTAAACTGATTAACATGTGGGCTTGTGGTAGACATATTCCCATTAAATATTACCACATCCACTGGTTGTTATTTTTAAGACCCGATTGTAGTTTTGAGTCTTGCAGTATTTGTAAAACGTTTAACAAGACAGACAGAGAGCTTTATAAAAGTGTTTTCTTCATGGTTAATTGAAGAACATTTGAAATCTCTTGAGATGCTAGCTGGAAAAGAGGGATCTGTTTGATCTGGTCTCTCTAAAAATAGGGGACTATTCGATCTGATCGCCAATAAACTTACTATTGAATTTTCATTGACCACCATTTGTTGCTGTCCATCTGACCAACCGCAGTAGTGGAAAATAATTTCAAAGTGTTTTTGCAGGGGACTGAGCTCTTTAATGGTGGGGGCTGTACCTGCATTTGCACCCTCATCACTATACCTATTACCTCCAAGATTGCATCATCTCAAAAGACACATTTATTCCTTTTTCTCTGAGTCACTCTGACTTTGGTGATGGCCCCCACATTGAGAGGTTAATGGGCATGTTCCCCATGGAAAAAAAAATACATCTATGTTCAATCCCTTTTTTTAAGGGATCTTTATTGTGCAGTTCTTCACCACAACCAATGCAAACCCATTGCCATGTTAAGTGTTGACAGTGTTCAAACATTTGAAGCCTTATTCATATGTGCCATCTACTAACTTGTAAATCACACAAGTATTGTACTTTGCCACTTGTTACAGAAGAATGCATCTTTCATTCTCAGTCTACCAGTCTACATTAGATTTTTTAACAGTTGGTACTGCATGGTATATTAAACTTCACAATGTCAAAGTCGACCTAGAAAGAGAGTTCAGACACACACGAATATAGTGAGAGGAGAGAAGATAGATCAGAAAAGCCCGTTAAGTTGGAGAATTCCATAGAGGCAATTACAAATTCTGCTGAAAATTTTAAATCATCTACCAGCTAAACAGTGGAGGGTATCTCCACTTTGATGGCTGGCAAAACAGGAATCTCAAAGCTGTTCATTTATGTGCCAAAAGAATACTATCCGTCATTGGTGTTTCACCTTGTGTAAGTGACATCAGCACCGGCATTGATACATTCAGTGGAACCCTCTGGGATTATGTTAGAACTTTTCTAAGGCTGGTTGAGAATGTAAGACTGAAGAAAATTCTAATGCATTTGCTCCTAAAGAGGTTTTATCCCCTTGAGCATTTTCATTTTATCTAGAGTAGTTACTGCTTACTTTTTGTCAGTATTTTAGTAGTCTAAGAAACTTATGTAAAACAGAAGCAGATGGTATTATTCTTATCTGAAATTTACAAACTATCTTTACAAGCAGCTTTATAGAATGGGACTTTTTGTATGGTTGTTTAGGCAGTCACGTCTCCCGCTTGCTCCTTTGAGAGTCATCGTCTTCTTTTGGCTGTTCTCATTAGGGGTTGCCACAGCGGATCATCTGTTTCCATTTCTTCCTGTCCTCTGCATCTTGCTCTGTCACACCAACCACCTGCATGTCCTCTCTCACCACATCCATAAACCTTATCTTAGGCCTTCCTCTTTTCCTGTTACCTGGTAGCTTCATCCTTAGCATCTTTTTCCCAATATACACAGCATCCCTCCTCAGCACATGTCCAAACCAATGTAATCTTGCCTCTCTGGCTTTGTCTGCAAACCTTCCAACCTGGGCTGACCCTCTAATGTACTTATTCCTAATCCTGTCCACCCTCGTCACACCCAGTACAAATCTTAACATCTTTAATTGTGCCACATCCAGCTCAAACTCCTGCCTTTTTGTCAATGCCACTGTCTCCAACCTATATAACATAGCTGGTCTCACTACCATCTTGTAGACCTTCCCTTTCACTCTTACTGGTATTCGTCTGTCACAAATCACTCCTGACACACTTCTCCACCCACTCCATCCTGCCTGTAATCTCTTCTTCACCTCTCTTCCACACTCACCGTTACTCTGAACTATTGATCCAGAGTATTTAAACTCGTCCACCTTTGCCAACTCTACTCCATGCATCCTCACCATTCCTCTATCCTCCCTCTCATTCACACACACATATTCTGTCTTAGTCCTGCTGATCTTCTTTCCTCTTCTCTCTAGAGTATATCTCCATCTCTCCAGGGTCTCTTCCACCTGTTGCTTACTCTC